>NC_090924.1:1464788318-1465091348 GCF_040938575.1 Ambystoma mexicanum | reverse complement strand
GCTCAAACCACACTGTGGCATCTTCCACCTGTGGTAGGCCACTACCGTTGTGGCAAGGGCTCGGTCTGTCACCTCACGCAAGACCAAAAAGAGGTATCCCTTAATGGCCCTATATGGAAATACCAGACTTTTTCCAATTGTCTGACCAAATGGAGCATATACATCATTCGATGCCCATGCGATTTGTTATACATAGGAAAAAGCAAACGCGAGGTGAGACAAAGGATATGCGAACACAGGTCCTGTCTGAAAAACAAAGTAGAGGACAAACCAATGGTGGCCCATTTTGAGAAAAAAGGACACAAACATACAGAACTAAGATGGTGTGTGATCCAAACTATAGAAGCAAAAGCTAGAGGGGGAGACAGAGACCTAGCACTAAGGAAATTAGAGCAAAAATGGATACACCGTTTAGACACTGTAAAAAACGGATTAAACATAGCCATAGAGTGGAATCTGTTTTTCTAATTTTTCAAATCTTTAGTGTGAATCATCCCACATGTGGCAAATGTTTCTCCATGCATACGTGTCAAATGGTCCTTCATATGTTTCAAATTCTTTTCCATGCATATAAGACACTGTAAGCAAAAGTTATCAAGGATGCTAAATGCGAGGAAACGTATTTACTTGTATTTCTGACTTTGTGAGGACTGCCATTCTGCTCATGCGATTCATTAGCTCTATCCATACAAGCAATGTTCGCAATAGTATAACGATGGTCTCCAGATGTACTCTTACTGTGGTAATTTGTGCTGACACTCGCGGCCAGTAGTTTGTATGGTTACATGCCTTTCTTGTTCTACAAGAATACTAGAATGCAAGCTCAACACACTCATACCATTTACCTGACCCCTTTGTTACAATAGATATCACCAGCAATACCACCAGGAATTTATTGCACTTGTGCCCCTGGCACTAACTAGGTACAAAGAGAGTATGTCCACACTAGCGACCGTATCTTAAAGAAAACGGTATCACACTGTAATGAACTCCGATGTTAGTAATAGATATAGGGTCTCCGTATAATCCCTTGCAGGCCATATGCATTTTGCAATGGCTAATACGCATTCGTCCGGCAGAGACACTAACTCTGGTACACAGTATTGAGATGCTGCTCCATTGCGCACGCGTCCTTTAGACCAGTGCGCATACTCACGCGCAAGCAAGCATTAACTAGCCAGCACGCATGCGCGTAGCTACAGACACTGCCATACCTACGGTGATCTGCAGCTACGCGCACCAACAGGTAAGCTGTACTCCGACCCGCTGTGGTCTGGAGCCCACCCTGCACAGCCCATTGTTCCCTTTCACCAATAGAGCACGCTGGTACCTAAACACTGCCCCTATAGGCCGGATAGCCTGATTGAATTTGTTTGATCCACCGCGGTCCAGAGCGCACCCTTGCACAGCACGTTGCTCTTCCCCTCATGCATAGAGAGCATGGCAGGACATAGCACGGCAGGACTGATAAAATACAAGAGCCTCAATCTAATTCACAAGTGACAAGGCAAGATACACAGTATTTGTCACTCGATCACTGACACTCACTAATCGAGTAGAGATAATCTTCACTTGCCTAACAGCATGCTAGGGCAGTGAACCACCACAGTTAGATAGGGGGGTAGAGGCACGACATACAGTAACCCCACTCCTTATCTATCAGATAATGATAATCTTCTCCAGAGCTAACCAACTGGAGACCTAATCAGATAACTGCAATCTTCCCCACAGTTATCAAACTGGAGTCCGGATCTAACTACGTCCAGAACAAACCATACCAAGCGCACATAAGCCGCTTGCAGTAAGAGGCCCTTGTGCAGCCGCACCAAACCTGGTACACTGCCAATAACTGGCTCAGGTAGGATACTTCCCAGCACCCTACCAGGCACCTCCAGTCCCTGTAGAGACACCCATTGTTTTTAACTACTCGTTCTTTGCCTTTAGATGGCCCCCATCAGTGAGTAATCGGTGACACCATCAAGTCCACTAGAACTGTCCTGAAGACGGCACCAGCACACCAGCAACCTTTTCAGTGCCAGAAACACTAATGTGTGTCGACTAGATAGATGTTAGATCTCTTTGACCACATTCTCAGTCACCAATATGTACTAACTCACATGACAAAGTAACTGAATGTACAAATGTCGGTATGAAGTCAATCTGAAAGACCTCAAGGATAAGAAAAAAGATGATGTCAATTTTTTAACTATGTTTTGTTAGGCTAAACTGTTTGTTTTTGAAAGCCAATCATATGAATAAAATATGTGTATATGTTACTTGTAGCACGGGTGCTCTCTAGAACACAGACCACTAGCAGTGATCTGTCATTAGTGTGCTGGTTCCTTCACGGCCAGTGCCCGCAAGGTGGGGTAGCCTTAGTCCCTTTTCTCAATTATGTTGCACAGGATACCAAATGCCTCACCAAACACCTCACAGTTTTAAACACCACCCTTTCTACTACGAGGCGCTTTGCCTCTTCTGGGCCCAGGGTTCTGATTGTATCGATTGGTTGTAAGTAGCTCAGGCACAGGGTATGTTGCTCAGGATACCAAACGCCTCACCAAACACCTTGTGGTTGCCTACATCGCACTTCCAACTACACTAGGCTTCACCTCTGACGGGCCCAGTGGTTTGATTTTCTTTCATGGTTGCAAGCAGCTCGGGCACATGGCATGTTGCACAGGATGCCAAATGCCTCACCAAAGACTGCACGGTTGCAAACACCACCCTTCCCCCTACACCAGGCTTCGACTCTTCCAGGACCAGGGTTCTGATTTGCTCTCTCAGTTGCAAGTAGCTCAGGCACAGGTCATGTTGCACAGGATACCTAACGCCTCACCAAACACCTTGCGGTTGCAGACACCATCCTTCCACCTACACACGGTCCATGCAGAAACCTTAGGGTATTAAGCGCATTACAAATAACCAATAAAAATTATTACAATTACACCGGGCTTCGCCTCTGTCAGGCCCAGGAATCAAATTTCATCTCTTGGTTGCAAGCATCTCAGAGACAGGGCATGGTGCACAGAATACCAAACGCCTCATCAAACACCTCACAGTTGGAAACACCACCCTTCCACCTACACCGGCCTTTGCCGGGCCCAGAGGTCTGGTTTTATCTCTTGGTTGAAAGTAGCTCAGGCACAGGGCATGTTGCACAGTATACCAAAAACCTCACCAAACACTTTGAATTTGCAAACACAACCATACCGACTACAATGGGCTTTGACTCTCTGCCGGGACCAGGGGTCTGATTTTATCTCTTGGTTGCAAGCAGCTCAGGCACATGGCATGTTGCACAGGATACCAAACACCTCACCAAACATCTTGTGGTTGCAAACACTGCCCTTCCGCCTACATCATGCTTCGCCTTTGCCGGGCCCAGCGGTCTGATTTTATATCTAAGCTGCAAGCAGCTCAGGCACAGGCCGTGTTGTACAGCATGCCAAACACCTTGCGGTTGCAAACAGTACCCTTCCGCCTACACAAGACTTTTCCCCTGCCGGGCCCAGTGGTCTGATTTTATCACATGTTTGCAACCATCTCATGTAGAGGACATGTTGCACAGGATACCACACACCTCACTTAAAACCTTGCGATTACAAACACCACATGTCTGCCTAGACTGGGCTTCACCTCTGCTGGGCCCACAGCAGGGACGTCATTTCACCAAAATGCTAGGGGTAGCGGACGTGACATCACATGACCCTTGACCTCTGATGACAACACAGGACATGATGTCATTTGACCCCACCCCAAAGTGACATCACAGGAAGTAATGGAACACAACCTTTCGCCCCTTGACAAAACAGGGAGTGCCATCACATAGCATTGTTCCTAAGTGCACTACGAAAAATATGGTGACAATATCACTATAATGTGATGGACATTTCATACAAGAATGGATCACCATATGTATGGTTAATGTCAGTGGGGGTCATGTCGAGGTTAGAGGTAAGTTCCGTTCATTACCGGCATGGTGCAAATAGCGTGTCCGAGCTAGCAATAGACCGCTAAAAGCGCCCTATTACCAGTTTGCGGGCATGAGCTATGCGCCATGCTGGTAATGAACCTAGCGCCATGCCGCATAAACGGCTGAAAAACCCTCTACCGGCATGAATCGCACTGTAGAGAATACTACCGCCTTAGAGTAACGCGGCATTAGCGGTGACCGTAAATAGCGGTCACCATTATTTACAGTCACCGTTAAATTGTGCAACTGAAAACAGCGTCATCGCACAGGAACTGAAAGGAGCACGGCGGCCATCTTTAAAAACACAATCCATTGCCATCCTCACCAGACAGGACCCCTGGCAAACTTTCAACACTGTGGAAACATCCCATCATCAAGGAGGAATGCCCAAAGCCCCAAAAAAGGGAGCTGCCTGCCTCAGGAAGGAGCGCTCCAGTCCTGATGTGCTCCAAGTGATGGTGGATACTCTTCACGAGCATGCCAACATGTATCGTAATCAAGAAAAAAGAGATCTGGGCTATGGTTGCGCAGAAGGTGAGCGCCGTGGGCAACACCCCCCGCACCACTAAGGACTGCAGAAAACGGTGGGACGACCTGCGGCTGAGGGTGCGGAGCATCCTCTCGGCTAACAGAAGCCATGCTCTGGAGACAGGAGGAGGGCCAGGTTCGCCCATGAAATTAATGCTGTGGGAGGAGACGTGTGCGGCCATGATAGGCCCCGAAGCCATTGAAGGGGTTGGAGATATGGAGTGCGGGGCAACGTCATCCGTTGATGGAGGTGAGTGTCCAAAGTCAATACTGCCAACGCATTTGTAATGAAAGTCACTGCCAATGGCTGGGCAAGGTGTCACGGCATGGTCGGCCAAACCCCCCCCTTAAATCATGCTGAAACAAGTGAGACCCAGGCAAGTGCCAGGTGCGAGGCCGTAACCTGTATGATACATACTACACAAAGAGGCCAATTCCGTGAGACAAACAGGGCAGTTGATGTAAACAGTGTGCATGTGAGCCAGCACAGTACCCGGCCAACATGAGTGACACAGACATGTGCATGCATTTACTACCCAAGCATAGAATAATGTGCCGTTCATCACCCCAATGCTGATAACCCACTAGTATCTGATTGTGATATTGTAGTCATGTCCAAATGCTGGCTCTAAAATCATCACTCATGCCGTCCCTCTCTTCCACCCCCACAGGCAGCGAGCATGACAGCGAGGACCAGGCAAGCAACCTGCCCAGCACCTCCAGGGGCCAAGTCAGGGCCCACCGTCTACCTGCGAGCAGGAAAACACCTGGAGGCACACCACCGGCTCCAGCAAGGCCTGTGGAGGGTGCACAACCCCCACCCCAACCCACACCCCCCCGGCACTGGCGGCAGGCACATGCCCTATGCCGCGCTCTGAGGAGTCTAGTGTGGCTGGTGAGTTTGCAGCCACGGGCCCCCTCGATGTTGCTGACAGCCCCTCATCCATATGCAGGGCAACTGAGGAGGACACATATGAGATTGTCCACACCCCTGATGGCCAAACCAACCCCCAGGTCTCATATAGTGACTCTGGTGAGAGTGATACACCTGGGTTTACGGGGCAAGGAGCAACATAGGAACATGCCAGTCCGGTGGCCAGTTCCCTTAGTGAAGCACCGAAAAGACATGTGAGCCTGATTCCCAGCGGGCCAACCACATCAACCACATCAGCCATTGATGCAGAGCGGGCTTAGCAGCTGACAGGCCTCATAAAAGACTTCATCCAAGACAATCGGCAGGCCAGGGAGGAGTGTTGGGATGAACTGCGGGCACTGGGCGAGGTCATCACAGCCAGCACAAACCAGCTCTGCGAGGTCCCTGGCCGGATAGCAGATGCTCTGGAGGCTGCACCTCCTGCTCGACAGCCCCAGCATGAGGACACACCTTCTCAATGCTCCTCCACCCAGACCAGCCCGCACCGTTGGTCCCAACGTACAATGTGCCGCCAGGACATGCCTCCCCCTGACTCTGGGAGCGCACAGTGACAATGCTGACATCCACATGTGGCTTATGTGGTCCTTATGGGACTAGAGTGGGATTGTTGTGGTGGGAGGGGGAGGGAGGTGACGGTGTGTTTGGGAGTTGTGGTGGGAGGGTGAGGGGTTGAGGGTGTGTTTGGGAGTTGTGGTGAGAGGGGGAGGGGGGCGAGGGTGTGTTTGGGAGTTGTGATAGGAGGGGGAGGAGGGTGAGGGTGTGTTTGGGAGTTGTGATGGGTGGGGGAGGGGGTGAGGGTGTGTTTTGGAGTTGTGGTGGGAGGGGGAGAGAGGAGGGTGGTGGAGGGTTTGTTTTTCACGTTTGAACCTTCAATTTCAATACACCGGTATTATTTCAATACACTGGTTGTTCATCTAAAAAAAACTCTAAAAAAACTCTAAAAAAACTCTACAAAAAGTGGACATTCATCATTTCGCATGTGTCATTCAATATTGCACAGTGCATAGTGTACATGTATCCCCACAACCAGTGCCCGATGTCCTGACATCCTCACACCCTCTGCTGACTTGTGTGTCAGAAATATTGTTCAATCAATGCTTGCCGCATGGCACGTCCCTCCTGTGCATCGGCACCATGATGCTGTCTTGCCCCTTCTTCCTCCTCTGCCCCTTCATCATCATCAGGTGGTAGCAGTTCCATGTCAGGGGGCAGGGGCACGTTCCGACGGATGCACATATTGTGCAGCATTACACATGCCATGGGGATCTTGGACTCATTCTCATGGCTGTAGATGAGTGCCCCACCCGACCGGCTAAGGCAACGAGATTGTGCCTTCAACTGGCCAAAGGTCTGCTTAATCACCACACGTGTACGGGTATAGGAACGAGTGTAGTCCTCCACGTGCCTGTTCTGTGGGTTTCAGACAGGTGTCATGAGCCACGGCGTCAAGGGATAGCCACCATCACCTGCATGAGAGGGGAATGAAGGTAAGTGTTTGTACATTCATGGTGGACAACTGAACTAGTCTTACATGGCAGCAGGTGATTTCTGGCCATATGCACATGTCCCTGCATGCATGGACCCCATTTCTGACCCCACTATGTGTCCTGTGCAATGGAATAATGGAGGGGGTAGCATCTTCAAGATGGTTTATGGTGTGGACTCACATCTTGTAGCACGTGCATCGTATATGCATTCTGCAGTCTTGGGGTAAAATCATTGATGTGCTGTGTTCTGTGAGATTTGGTAGTAGGGGTTGTTGGCTGTAGTCACTGGCATATTCGTCATTCTGCACTGATCAGTACCATGGTGACTTGCAGCACTCCTGTGGGTGTGCGGAAGAAGTGACACGCTATGGTATCCTTGTTGGGCTCACCTCAATGCACTCCCAGGGATGACTGTCCTGTGTGGTGATATGCTGGAGGCAGCGACATAGTGCATATGCAGTGCATAGTGCTGGAAGCCCTTACGATGTGTGCGGGCCATCGATGAGTGGTGCATGTGTTGTTGAATGCGGCCAGGTTACCTGTTAGTCATGTATTGTTGGGTGTCGGCATTACTTCATCACTGTGGGATTTGGTAGTCATGTGCTGTTTCACTTGCTTTGGGGCACAGTGTTCGGTGAGGTGCACATCATGCTCTGGCTTCAACATTTCCCCCCCCTTCCCACCCAGGTGGAGTATGCAGCCACCCACCTCACAACCCCAATGCACTGCCATGGCCCTGTCAGGCAACTCACCAAGCAGCCAGGCACGTCATCCAGCATGTCGCTCCATGTAGCGTGGTAGCGTGGAGTCCCGCAGTAACAAAGAGTCATCAGTTGATCCTGGATATCGGGCACAGCAATGTGTGATGATCTTGCTGGTGTTACATACCATCTGCACATTGATGGAGTGGTATTGCTTGCGGTTGCGATCCGCCACCTCCATGGCATGCGGGACCACCAACTCCACATGGCTGCAGTCGAGTGCACCTACACAATTTGGCATGCATGCCAGTGCATGGAAGGCCACTTCTGTATCGAATATCTCCTGGGGAGTCCGTGGTAGGGATATGTAGTCCCTTGTGTGCTTGAGGAGGGCATCCAGCACTTGGATCAGTATCCAGGAAAATAAGGGTTGTGATATGCCATGCATGTGGCCCACTGTGTGCTGGTAGGTGCCTGTGGCAAGGAAGTGCAGGACAGACACTACCTTCAGTAGAGGGGGATTGGCGGTGCGTATTTCTATGAGGCTCACTATGTCGTTGTGTATCAGGTCCACTACGGTGGTGATGGTGTCACGGTCAAGCCGGTACAGGGTGTGGATCTGCCCAGGTGTCAGGGTGAAGGGGGTGGCTCTGATGTGAGGGATTGGAGGCTGCCGTTGTGGTAACGGTGGCTGCACTTCTAGGGCATGCTGGGCCTGTCTTACCCTCCTTGTCCTCCTGTGTCTCCTCTGTGGTGGGGCCTGTTGTTGTTGTTGTAGTTGAAGCCGTGCATGCAGGTCCTCCTGCTCCAGTAATGCTGCCACTATTGGTGTCATCTTGGTGTGGGAGGGGGTGTGGTGTGTGGGTGGGCTCCTTATGTATTGGCCCTGACTCCATTGCCTCCACTTGTGCTGATTGCGTGCACCTGTGGCACTTTAAAACATTGCTCAGGGTTCTTAACACCTTCTCGGAGATGCCTGTATTTTTGCCATGCCGGTAAGGTATTTTTTTGGCCTTCAGGAGGCCCTTATTTGCATGTCTGCATTACTTGGGATCAGCTCCAGGTTACGGCATGCCGCTAATGTTGGCTTGGTGTGTCGCGCACGTGCGCCCTGACCGCTATTTACGGCATCGTACTTTACGATGCCGTAAATAGCGGTCTGGTTGGTCAGAATGGCCCGTAGCGGTAAGCGATGCCGGTAATCCTTTACCGGCATCGTTTTTCCCTTACCTCCAACCTCGGAATGACCCCCAATGTGTATAGGCCCATATACCAAATTAATCTGAATGCACACAGACGTCCAAGGCCAAATGATAATGATGTGATGTTATATAGCACTTATGTTTAAGCGCTTTACATAGAACAAATATACATACAATATCACCCAACCTGTGTTGGTACTCATTTAGTGACCTCAGAAGAATGAAAGACCGAGTTCAGGTCTTTAAGAACAGACTGAATCAGTGACTCACCCCCTGAAGTGTGCTGGAAATAAACCTTGAGTCTAGCAATATTGTATAGAATTTAAGAAAGACAAATTATTTGTTATTCCTGCTCTTTCTTTTTTAGGGTTACTGCTCAAAGTGTTACGCTTGTGGAAACCCCTGTTTTTTTTTTTAAGAGGTCTGAGCAAAAAAGCCAGAGACTCCAGAAACAAAGAGCCACATGGCACTGGCCACAGCCCAGGAGCTTACATTTAAAAAATAAATGTGTTTTAAAAACATATTTTTTTAGGGTTAGCAAGGGAGTCCCCAAATGACGTCCCTGGCCCACAGATCTGCTGTTATCTCTTGGTTGCAAGCAGCTTATACACAGGGCATGTTGCACAGGATACCAAACACCACACTTAACACCTCATGGTTGCAAGCACCCCCCTTACAACTATGCCAGGCTTCCCCTCTGCTGGGCCCAGTGGTCTGATTTTATCTCTTAGTTGCAACTATCTGAGGCACAGTGCTTGTTGCACAGGATTTATTTATTTATTTGAATGTATAAAGCACACAACGGCCCTGAGGCATCGTGGCGCCCGTTACAGAAGATTCAAGCAAGATTCACTTGGGTACATACATGGATACAATATGGTAAAGAAAAAGACAAGGATGAGACAGATTACAGGCACAAGATAAGGAGTGGTATGTTCCAGGGGTTACATCAGAACTGCCTGAAAGGGGTGCCAAGTCGAACAGCTTGATTTTCAGTGCCTTGCGGAAGGCAGTGAGTGAGGTTTCCATCCTGATAGCGAGTGATAGAGCCTTCCAATTTTTGGGAACAAACACAGGAAAGCTCGCTCCTCCAGCTTTGGCTCTTTGAAAGGTAGGGACCATGAGCTGGTGGGAGTATTGGGCCCGCTTTGGTCTAAGTGAGTTGTCTCAGTGAATTTCTTCTGACAGGTACAGGGCTGCAGAATGGGATAAGCATCTGTGGGTTGTAGTGAGGGTCTTGAAGAGAATACGCTCTTTAACTGGGAGTAGTGGGCGTCTCGTCTGGCCTGGGAAATGTGCTCCCTCCTAGGAATGCTTAGTGCCGCTCTGAGGGCGTTGTTTTGGGTGATTTACAGTTTACTCAGGTTTTTCGATGAGGTGCCTGGGAACAGAATGTTGCAGTAGTCCAACTTTGCCCCGATGGTGGCTCTGGCAATGATAAGGCAGTTTTTTGAGGAGAGGTATGGTTTGACTGCATTGATGATTTTGGTTTTAAGTGCAGCTGGTGAGGAAATGACAAAGACTTGGCGTTTCATTGAGACGGTGGAGTCAAGGTAAACACCCAAGGTTTTGACTGCAGCAGAGGTGATTACGGTATCCTCAATGCAGAAAGACCTGTATTGATTGTGAATCTTCTTTAGGATTTCCTTAGGGCCTAACAGTAGGATTCCTGTTTTGTCTCCATTGATATATAGAACGTTGGCTGCCATCCAGGCTTGGATGAAGGCATAGGTTTCACTGAGGGTGGCTGCATCCTGTTTATAGGAGCCGGTGAGAGGGAGAATGATTTCAGTATCATCAGCATAGTTTGCAAAGGCTATGCTGTGCTCATCTAGATAATTGAAGAGGGATACGGGGAAAAGGTTGTATAGGGTAGGTGAGGTACATGATCCCTGTCGGACGCCGCAGTGGATGAGGAATTGGGGCAGCACAGGCCTGATCCAAGAAGACTCTCATAGCCCTACCTTCAAGGAAGGAGGTGGTCCAGGCTGTGGCTTCCTGGGAAAAATGGGCAGCTTCTCTGAGGTGTCTGCAGAGGATCTTGTGGTCGACTAGATAGAATGCTGCAGACAGGTCAAGAAGAAGGAGCAGCGCAGGCTTGACTTTGTCCATTATTTCCTGTATTTGGTGCTTGCAGTCGAGTAATGAAGACTCGGTACCATGTCAGATATCGCCTTTACACGGAGAAGACTTTATGTTTTCCATAATAGTCATGACTTCTAACTCGGTCACTTCTCTGAATGCAAAGGGCTCAGTGATCTTGTTAACTAGGGTGTCGATTGGCATCAAGGGCACTGAGGCTTTGGGCAAGGTATTGAATTGGGAGTTAATGTTATTCTGGAGGGTGTTTATTTTGTTAAGCAGGGCAGTTTGAATATTATTGCACCATGCTTCATCTTGTTAGTTAGGGGTACGGCTAGTTTTCTGAATATTGCAAACAGGTCTTTAGACTGCGATTTGGCGTTGGAGATTCTGAGATTGTAGGCTGAGGATTTTGTCGAGTGATGGCTTTTTTGTATTATTTGGCCTCTGGAGTAGAGTCAGTTGGGCAGGTTTACCATTTTGAGAAAGCCGAGCGCTTGGCGGACCTTAGGTCACTTAACTCTTGGTTAAACCATGAGTTCGCATGTTTATTGGTTTTGGCTCTTTTTCTCTCTGCTTGTGCAATAGCTTCTATTGCTTCTTTAAGAGTGAGTTGTACATTTCTGCAAGTTCCAACGGGTTATTGGAGAAGGGGGGTCTTAGGGCTGGGGCCTCTAGAAATGTCACAAGCCTGTCTTTAGTGAGGAGACGTGAAGATCTGACCATGGCTAATGGCGCAGGTGAGGCAGTTTTAGTGGGGTTTCTAGTGGGGAGGTGGAAGTGTAGGAGGTGATGGTGGGTCCATGGGCTTGGGGTATTAGAGCTGATATCTGCCGACAAGTTGTGATCAGCAATCCAGTGTAGTATGCGACCTTTTGTGTGCGTTGGGTGGGTGACTCTTAGTATAAAGCCATATCAAGGAGTGCTTTGGCAAAGGCTTTACCTTGCTTGTCATTTATGTCATTGAAACCCAAGTTGAAGTCTCCCAGCAGGAGTGCTCTGGTGTTATTTTTTAGGTTTTCTCCTAGTAGGTGTAGGAGATTACCTTGGAAGTCTAGCAACGCGCCAGGGTGACGGTAGATGATATGGAAGGTTATCGTTTTTTAGGTGAGAGAGATAGTTTGACGGATAAGGCATCACAGTTCTCCGCTGCTGAGGATGTTATTCGGCTGGCATCAGGTTTTCTTAAAGATGAGCGCAACACCCCCTCCTTTGTTGGTAGTTCTGTCAAGTCGGAGTATGGAGAAGACAGGTGGGAGGGCAAGAGAGATGGCGAGACCAGAGGCATCATGTAGCCAGGTTTCTGTGATGGCGAGCACATCAAGGTCCAAGACTGTAATTAAGTACTGGATCTCGATGGCCTGTGCTGGTAAGGCACATGCATTAATAAGAGCACATTGAAGCTGGTTGGGAGAGGTTTCGGTGGTGTGTTCTTTATGGATGTGGTTAGGTGGTGTGGTGACCTTGTCGCCGGATGGAGGGATAGTCGGCCTAGGTTTGGGTTTATGCCGGGGGTTAGGCTTGGTTGCTTTAGTTTGTGAGGGTATGCGCTGTGTCCAGAATGGGTTCCTAGCAATTGATTTCTTATGTGGGTGGGCCTGGGATATGTGAGGAGCTGAGCCCTTCTAGTGTGCTGTGTGATCTATGTGTGGTATTGGGTGAGTGAGGTTGTGGGAGGCTATTGGTGTCCTGGCATGTAGGGCCGGAGTGGGAGGGAAGAGATGTGGAAGGAAGAACGTGGAAGTGCTATGGATTTTCATATAAGGCACAGTACAGCAATTTAGATAGACGTTCCGTTCAGATGCAATGGAAAGAGACGTGTAGACTGAACGATCATGTGGGCAGGTTCATGGTGATAGCCGGAAGTAGAGCTAAGCACATATAGGTGGGCTAGGCAAGAAGGCGGCGCGTGGACTGCAGCCTGGTGACTACTTAGAGGTAAGGTAATGCAGTTCAGCACAGAAATTGCCTTGCAGTACAGGTAATGGAGTTAAACACAGCAGTTACAGTAGAGCATGAGTTAAGCAATTAGGCACTTAGTCACAGTTTGTATAACAATGAGGTGTAGGTAGCGCAGTTAGAGGCAGCTGTCATAAAACATAGTATAGATATGTGCATGGACAGATAATTAACAGAGGCGCAATAGGAGGGCAACACTGTGCAAATTAGCATGTACAAGAAGGTCGTTTGGCGTGCACAACTCACAGTGAGCTACTTGTAGTGCAGTAGGATGCAGTGTTCTTAATGAGGTACAATGAGAGATGGGGAAGCCGGGCACAGTATGGTACAACAGTCGAAGGTGGTGAAAGCCGTCAGGGAGAGGCGAATGGCAGAGACTAGCACGCGCAGGTGCACATGCGAGTGGGGTGGGATGACCAGAGAGGAAGCAACTATTAAGGAACAGCGTGCACAGATAATAATGGACACTTAAGTGGAAATGTGGAGAGGATAATCTTACTACCAGGTAATGTTAGAAACAGTTGATACTGACATATGGGGAGGTGATCCGGAACGTTCCTGGTGCTATAGAGTAATGGCGGTGGCGGTCCTACGGTCCTCCCGGTTTCTTAGGCGGTCGGGCCAGCTTCCACCTGCCGGCAGCCGCAATTGGCTGTTGAAGCTATGTCGAGTCAGGTTGCTTAGCAACCGAGTAAAAAAAAGTGGATCGAACAACAGGATACCAAATGCCTCATCGAACATCTCGCATTTGTAAACACTGCCCTTCCTCCTACACTGGGCCATGCTTCTGCCAGGTCCAGGGGTCTGCATTTATCTCTTGGTTGCAAGCAGCTCAGGCACAGGGCATGTGAACAGGATATCAAACTCCTCACCAAACAACCAGTGGCTGCAAAAAATGCCCTTCCGCCTACTCTGGGCTTTTACTCTGCCGGGCACACGGGTCCGATTGTATCTCTGGTTGCAAGCAGCTCAGGCACAGATCATGTTTCACAGGATAGCAAATGCCTCACCAAACAACCCCCGGTTGCAAACTCCTCCCTTCCGCCTACATCATGTTTTGCCTCTGCTGGGCCCAGAGGTCTGAGTTTATCTCTTGGCTGCAAGCAGCTCAGGCAGAGGGCATGTTGCACAGCATACCAAACACCTTACCAATCACCTTGTGGTTGCAAACACCACACTTCCGCTAACAATGGGCTTACTAGCTGCTGGGCAGGGCTCTGATTTTATCTCTTGGTTGTAAGCTGCTCAAGCACATGGCTTGTTGCACAGGATACCAAACGCCTCAACTTACGGTTGCAAACACCACACGTCCGCCTACACCTGGCTTCGACTCTGCTAGGCCCCGGTGTCTAATTTTATCTCTTGGTTGCATGTAGCTCAGGCACAGGGTTTCTTGTACAGGATTTCAAACTCCTCATCAAACAACATGTGTTTGCAAACAAGGCCCTTCTGCCTACTCCAGGCTTTGCCTCTGTCGGGTACAGGGGTCTGATTGTATCTCCGGGTTGCAAGCATCTCAGGCACAGGGCATGTTGCACAGGATATGAAACGCCTCACCAAACACTGCATGGTTGCAAACACCTCCCTACCGCCTACACTGGTTTTTGCCTCTGCTGGGCCCCTGGGTCTGATTTTATCTCTTGGTTGCAACTAGCTGAGGTGCAGGGCATGTTGCACAGGATACCAAATGCCTCATCGAAGATCCCATATTTGCAAACACTGCCCTTCCTCCTACACCAGGCTTCCATCCAGTAGAGACGGTGGGTGAGGGATTCGATGTAGCATGGAAGTAAGTTATAGAAGTGGAACTGTGCTAAAATGAGGTGGAAATAGAGGTTAAATGAGGGAGGTGAAGTAATGGAGAAGTACGTCATGGAAGGGGAGTATAAGTGAGTGGAGTTGGGAAGTAGATCAAGAAGCTTTGAGGGCATGTGAGGAGGCATGGCAGTGAGGAAGTAAGTGAGAGCAGGGCAGTGGAGGTGAATGGAGGAGGGAGGGAATGATCAATCAGGGGTTGAGGAGTCAATGTAGTGAGGAAGAAAGGGAAAGGGAGAAGAGTTGAGTATAGGGAAGAGGGTCTTCAAGCAGGGATGGTGGGCGATAAGGCAATGTGGTGAGGAGGTAAGTGGTGAAAGCACGATCTAAGCAAAATGAAGAGGGTCATAAATCAGAGAGGGTGGGTGTGGGAGGCGATGAAGTGAGGAAGTAAGGATGGAAGGGGAGTATAAGTGAGTGAAGGGGGTAGAGGGTCGTAAAGTAGAGAGGGTGGGTGTGGGAGGGGATGTAGTGAGGAAGTAAGGAATGGGAGGGGAGTATAAGTGAGTGAAGGTGGGAAGAGGGTCATAAACTAGAGAGGGTGGGTGTGGGAGGCGATGTAGTGAGGAGGTAAGTTATGAAAGGGGAGTATAAGTGAGAGAAGGTGGGAAGAGGGTCATAAACCAGAGAGGGTGGGTGTGGGAGGCGATGTAGTGAGGAGGTAAGGAATGGAAGGGGAGTATAGGTGAGTGAAGGGGTAGATGGTCATAAACCAGAGAGGGTGGGTGTGAGAGGCGATGTAGTGAGGAAGTAAGGATGGAAGTGGAGTATAAGTGAGTGAAGGGGGTAAAGGGTCATAAAGTAGAAAGGCTGGGTGTGGGAGGCGATGTAGCGAGGAGGTAAGGAATGGAAGTTGAGTATAAGTGAGTGAAGGTGGGAAGAGGGTCATAAACCAGAGAGGGTGGGTGTGGGAAGCGATGTAGTGAGGAAGTAAGGAATGGAAGGGGAGTATAAGTGAGTGAAGGGGGTAGAGGGTCCTAAAGTAGAGAGGGTGGGTGTGGGAGGTAATGTAGTGAGGAGGTAAGGAATGGAAGGGGAGTATAAGTGAGTGAAGGGGGAAGAGGGTCATAAACCAGAGAGGGTGGGTGTGGGAGGTGATGTAGTGAGGAACTAAGGAATGGAAGGGGAGTATAAGGAGTGAAGGGGGGAAGAGGGTCATAAACCAGAAAGGGTTAGTGTGGGAGGCAATGTAGTGAGGAGGTAAGGTATGGAAGGGGAGTATAAGTGAGTGAAGATGGGAAGAGGGTCATAAACTAGAGAGGTGGGTGTGGGAGGCGATGTAGTGCGGAGGTAAGGAATGGAAGGGGAGTATAAGCGAGTGAAGGGGGAAGAGGGTCATAAACCAGAGAGGTTGGGTGTGGTAGGTGATGTAGTGAGGAGGTAAGGAATGGTGGGGGAGTATAAGTGAGTGAAGGGGTAGTGGGTTGTTAGGGATAATTCTCATTCTATGGTTAATTTCTCTTACCTATAGAGTCCCCCAGCAGCTTTGCCGGATTTGGAGGGTTTGTTTCTTTTTACCTGCTAAGAGTAAGACTCTTTTTCCCACTCTTAGGCATTTTTGCTATGTGTGTTCTAGGCTATTTTTGTGTTTAATGCCTATGGGATTTTCTCTCACCCATAGGAACCATCTTTATTCACATGTGTTACACAGCACCCTCTGTGCAGTGACAAAGGGGTGTCGTAGCAACCCCCAAACATAGACTCCATACCCTGGGACTGGCTACTGTTTTCCAGGGCATGTAAAGTCTCTATTGACTTTACTAGTCAAATCTTATGAAACCATCTTACTATGGTTGTACTGGAAAGGGTTAATAGTTTTTCCCTTGGGTTCATTTTCGAGGGGATACCTTAAAGTCCCGCTCTCTAAAGTTTCTGGCTGGTGGCAGTGGTTACTACCATATATATTCAACTCCGGATATTTTCCTATGGGATTTTCCCATTGTTCGAGGCTAACACTTTTACTGAAAGCCTCTAACATACCGCCGGTTTATTTTATTATTAACTTTACTCCGGTAGGTTTTATTTGCCAGAACTTTAATACAAATTCTTTCTCGTGTCTTACTCTAAACTCCTAACCCAGGTCGGGGATCCTTTGTTCGCTCTTTTGGTGGGCTTCTGCCAAGAAACCCTCCTTTGGGCGCCTCTGAGTCTGGGGTGGGTCTGTTGTTTGGGAGGGGGAGTAGAACTCCTGGACAGAGTTGCCACAGCAACACAGGTCGCACTCTAACCTGATAGGCTGGAGGGTCTCCCGCCAAGACGACTACTCCACTGTGTGAGTGACAGCTAGGCTGTATGAATGGGTCTCTTTCTGCGTAAAAATGTGTTGATGCACCTAAATCTTCTAAACCCTTCTTCCTTCCTACTGTTTTAACCTGTGGATTGCCATTTTGCTCAGTTTTTATTCACTTATCTTTCTGCTAAAGTGTTACTGTTCATTACTTGTTCACAAAACTTCAGGGAAGTGTTGCCAGGGGGTGTCTGAAGATATTTCGGTTTAACTTGTGCTTTCCCTCCCTTTCGTAAAATTGTTATAGTGCCATTTGTAGTTGGTTTTCACTGTGCCGTTTTGCTCAGTTTTCACTCTACTGCAAACTTGTCTACAATTGAATAGGGAGTTGTATATACTTTTCCTTGACTATATTTTAACTTACTTTAACAACTGTGATTTATGTGTTGACTTAGATGTGTATAGAATAAATATATTCTCTTTTTGATACAAAGCTTTGGTCAGTGTTTCCTTGTTCCATAGTACTGTACTGCCTATTGTGTAAACCCTGAATACTGCTAATCTCCCTCTTGAGATAGGTCTGACTGCTCAGCCACAGCTACCAACTAAATCTTTGTGGTACAGACTCATACCAAAGGGGATTTATTGCTCTCACCTGTAGTCCTAATCCTGGGTAGTGGTCTCTGAGGGAACTGCACGGTATTCTGCCTAACACTGGTGTACAGCGGTGAGGATAAAAGTATTGGATTTACATTTTAGTGTGCTACTAGTACCTTGGTTCAATTAACCACAAGGTTAACAATCACAAAAGTTCTTTTAACAAAGTCAAGTATGGAAAGTTATAGTCAGAAAACTCTCCTTGTAAAAACTGCTGATTATCTTAAAGATTTGTGCAGACAGAAAGGTCTTCCTGTCAAAGGCAAGAAAACAGAAATGATTGATAGACTGTTAGAGAAACAAAGTCTGGATAGTGGTGCTGTAGTGCCCACTACTCCAGCAAATGTAGCAAACAGTAATGAGGATAATGTTGAAAATGTCATTGTTGAGTCAGATGAGGAAGAGGAGGATAACAATGTCCCCCCTCTGGTCGTTTGCCTGCTCAAGGGCCTCAAACTGTAGCTACTGGACCCTTACCAGGTCCCACATTAAGTCCTGAATTTATATCTCTAGAAAAAATTAGACTTGAACTTCAATTCAAATGAATTAGTGCCCAAACTGAAATAGAGACATCAAGAACTAAGGCTCAAAGAAATGGAGCTCAACCATGAGCTTGAGATGAAGAATTTGTCTTTGGAAAATGCTTCTCTCCCCGAATCCTCCAGATCATCCAGTCCAAAAAGACCCCAGATGCCTAAAGAGATTGTGGGTATGTATGAACCGAAATTGGATGTATTACATTGGCTTGCTATGTTTGAATATAATCATGGGCTCCAGGATATCACAGGGAATCAGTTGATCCCCTGGGTATTCTCTAGGCTCCCCCCTGTTGCATCTGATGTGGTAATGGAGTTGGGGGAGGTGGATAGGATGGATTATGAATGTGTAAAGCTAGCTTTGATAGCTAGATTTGGGAAGACTCCTTCCCAGTACCTTAAGAGGTTTGGACCCTCAAAAAGCATGATAGTACCCCTTGGTCTACTTGGGTGAATGAATGTTTGAAGAACTTAGAGGGATGGATTAAGGGTTACAGAGTTAACACTTATGAAGGAATGAGAAATCCTGTTGTGATGGAGTCTATCTATGATGCCTGCTCTCCTGAGCTCAGACAACACTTGACTGATTCAAAATAATTAGATTCTAAGAAGCTAGCTAAGGCTGCTGACTTGTGGGTTGCCAACAGTGCCACTCACAAAGATTCAGGGGTAACTCAGAAAAAGGATGAGACAAAGCAGCCTAAGAAAGACAACAAAGAAAATTCAAATAATTCTAATTCCAAAGAGGGCCCCAAATAAAATTCTACAGGTAAGCCATAAGGGAAACCTAATCAGGCTAGTGTAGCTTCAGGTCCCAGACCAGAAGGAGGTCAGAACAAGCCACCATTCATAAAGACATTTGGGAAATGTTATGTTTGTGGCTCTACTGATCATGTGAAAGGGGATCCCAAATGTAAGGGTAAACCTTCAGGGGTCCACATTGTCTCCTTAGCCTTCGGGTACAGAGGAGGAAGTACATATGGTCAGTGGAAACTTTCAACTACTGGCTGAAGATCCCATTGGAGTCTCAGCCAGTGTATCTTTAGTATCTCTTAGGTTGTGGGAACAACAGAATTTAGATGTGTACAATTCTATCCCTCCTAATACTAAAGAGTATTATAAAGACAGTGTCCTAGTCAATGGTCAGGAGACTCCTGCCATTAGAGACGCTGGGGCTAGCATAACTGTGGTGGACTAATCTTTTTTCAAGGTGGAGGATGTTGCTAAGGCACCCAAACACCTCACCAAGTTAGCTGGAGGGCCTGTGCAGATGCTTCCCCAGTTACCAGCTCTCATCCAGTGCAATGACATGACTGTCAGGATACCTGTAAGTGTACAATCTGAAGTACCAGGAAGGGTGTTGTTGGGCAATGATCTGAAAGACCTGGGAGTAGTGTTAAGTACCCCCAGACCTCCTAGTAAGTGATTACAGGAGCTTACCAGACTTGCAAGGGACAGGACATTGAGGGGCTCTCCTGAGGAGATGATAGGAGAATAAATCACTACTACCCCTCTGGAGTTACTAACTGCCATTTCCAAGCAACCAGAAGCAAAGGGGAAACCCAAGACTTCCAGGAAGAAGACAGCAGAAAGCACTCCAGTGCTGCCAACCGGGAAATCTCCTAGGTTAGCAAAAATCACACCTGTGAATCCTCCTCCAGCTGAGGCTGAGAGTGAGGTACCACCCTGTGTGGTTGAACTAGAACCGGAGGACTCAGATCTAGTAGGAGGCCAGGAACTCATTGGAGATCTTGACCCTGTGGACCATCCTGAGCTGCAGGCGTTACTGGCAGAAGGTGGACCCCAAAGGGAATACTTCATTAAGGGACAAAGAGAATGTCCAACTCTGGAAGGTCTCCGCCACCAGGCAAGTTCTCAGCTTGAAAGGCAAGAGCCTGGGAAGTATAGGTTGCACTGGGAAGATGGCCTCTTCTATAGTGAACGGACAGAGTCAACCCCTGGAGACTACAAGAGACTTGTAGTGCCCCAAGTGAACAGACTCCAGTTCTTGCAACTAGCCCATGAGATACCTTTGGCTGGTCACTTGAGCTTCAAGAAGACCAAGGAAAGGCTCTCTCTCTACTTTTATTGGCCTAAATGGGGGCTGAGGTAGAGAAGTATTGCAAGAGTTGCCACACTTGCCAAACTTCTGGTAAAAGTGGCTCCAAGAACGTGACACCCTTAGTGCCTCTCCCTGTAGTGGGAGTACCATTTGAGAGGGTAGGAATCGACATTGTTGGTCCCCTTGATCCTCCAACTTCTTCAGGCGACAGGTTTATACTTGTTGTAGTTGACCATGCTACTAGGTTCCCTGAAGCAATTCCTATGAGGACTGTTACAGCTCCGGCTGTGGCTAAGGCCCTCCTTGCTATTTTTACCAGGGTTGGGTTTCCTAAGGAGGTAATATCCGACAGGGGGTCACATTTTATGTCCCACTACAGGAAGGCCATGTGGAAAAACTGTGGAGTTACCTACAGGTACTCAACAGCATACCACCCTCAGACAAATGGGTTGGTAGAAAGGTTCAACAGAACCATGAAGAGCATGATAGGTGCCTTAGAAGACTCCCTTAAGAAAAAGTGGGATTTTCTACTGCCATGCCTTCTCTTTGCATATAGAGAAGTTCCTCAGGAGGGAGTGGGTTACAGTCCCTTTGAACTTCTCTATGGCCATCCGGTTAGAGGTCCTTTGGCCCTGATCAAGGAGGGGTTTGAGAGTGCTCCTTCCCCCACACCAGTCAGAGTTACTGACTATGTGATAGGACTCCAGAGGAGAATGTCACACATGATGGCTGAGGCAAGTGATAACTTGAAAGCAGGTCAGGCTCTGGTCAAGCATTGGCATGACCAGAAGACCAAGATGGTTGAGTTCGCTCAAGACCAGCTAGTTCTTGTTATGGTCCCCACAAGGAGAGAGGGCCTTGCAGGACAAATGGATGGGACCCTTCAAGGTTGTGGGAAAACATGGCGAGATGAACTATCTGGTTTACTTAAGCAACCCTAAGGAGGCTCCTAGAGTCTTTCACATCAACCATCTGAAAGCTTATGTCTCGAGACCAGAACTGGGAGCTTTGCTTCTAGCTTCACCTCAAGAGGAGGAGGAGAGGAACCTCTACTGGACCTCCTCAGAGGAAAACCTTTAGATGAGAAAATAGAAGGAATTCATCTCTCTTCTAATCTGACACCTGAGCAACAGGAGGAGTGCAAAGTTTTGTTAAATACATTTGCCCCTCTGTTCTCTCTGACACCAGGTTTGACCCCTTGGGGCCAACATGATATCCAAACTGGTGACAGTTTACCTGTCAAGAGCAGGGGCTACAGGATGTCAGAAAATGTAAGAACCCACATCAAAGGAGAGGTCAACAAGATGCTTGATCTCGGGGTAATAGAACCCTCTACTAGTCCATGGTCTAGCCCGGTTGTGTTAGTACCAAAGGCAGGATCCAAGCAGTTGATATTCTGTGTGGACTGTAGAGCTCTAAATGCAGTCCCTACAACTGATGCCCATCCTTCACCAAGGACAGATGAATTAGTGGATAGACTTGGTTCAGCCAAGTTCCTCAGCACATTTGATCTCACGTCAGGCTATTGGCAAATAGCCCATACTGACCATGCCAAGGAGAAAAATGCATTCTCCACCCCAGTTGGCTTATACCAATTTAAGGCAATGCCTTTTGGACTAAAGAATGCACCTGCTACGTTCCAAACGATGGTTAATCAGGTTCTGAATGGGATGGAGGACTTCTGCATGGCACAGTTGGATGACATTGCAGTGTTAAGCCCTACTTGGAAAGAACATGTTGAACGCCTAGGATATGTTTTGCAGGCTCTTGAAAAGGCCCATCTGACCATAAAGGCAAGCAAATGTCAAATTGGTCAGAGTAAAGTGGTCTACCTTGGGCATGAGGTAGGAGGTGGTGAAATAAGGCCTTTGCTCAGCAAGATTGAAGCTGTGCAAAATTGGACAACCCCTTCTACTCAAACCCAGGTGAGAGCCTTCCTAGGCCTCACTGGGTATTACAGGAATTTCATTGAGAACTATGGGTCCATAGCTTCTCCACTGAATGTAATCTCCTCTCCTAAATTCCCTAAAAAGGTCAAATGGAATGAGGACTGCAATCAGACCTTTGAAAGCCTGAAGAAAGCCCTTTGCCAAGCTCCGGTTCACAGAGCTCCTGACTACCACCAACCCTTCATTGTACAAAATAGATGCTTCCAATATAGGTATAGGTGCAGTACTCAGTCAACTGGATGAGAAAGGTAGGGAGCACCCCATTTGCTTCATCAGTAGGAAACTGAAGGAACCTGAGACAAGGTGAGCAACTATTGAGAGAGAATGTTTTGCCATTGTGTGGGCTTTGAAGAAGTTTAGACCATACTTTTATGGATCTATTTTCACCATTCAAACAGACCACCAACCCTTGATATGGTTGATGCAAATGAAAGGGGAAAACCCAAAACTGCTAAAATGGTCAATCTGCCTCCAAGGGGTTGATTTTTCCATTGAGCACAGGTCAGGATGTCACCACCAAAATGCTGATGGTCTCTCTAGGATGTTTATAACCGACTAGAGGTATGAGACTCATCCAGGAGTGGATTAGATCCTCCTGTCCCTTAGTCTGGGGGGGCGAGTGTTAGGGAGAATTCTCATTCTATGGCTAATTTCCCTTACCTATAGAGTCCCCAGCAGCTTTGCTGGATTTGAAGGGTTTGTTTCTTTTCACCTGCTAGGAGTGAGACTCTTTTTCCCACTCTTAGGCATTTTTGCTACGTGTGTTCTAGGCTATTTTTGTGTTTAATGCCTATGGGATTTTCTCTCACCCATAGGAACCATCTTTATTCACATGTGTTACACAGCACCCTCTGTGCAGTGACACAGGAGTGTCGTAGCGACCCCCAAACATAGACTCCATACCCTGGGACTGACTACTGTCTCCCAGGGCATGTAAAGTCCCCATTGACTTTACTAGTCAAATCTTATGAACTCAATCAGTACAAACCATCTTACTATGGAGATACTGGAAAGGGTTAATCGTTTTTCTCTTGGGTTCATTTTCGAGGGGGTACCTTAAAGTCCCGCTCTCTAAAGTTTCTGGCTGGTGTCAGTGGTTACTATCATAAATATTCAACTGCAAATATTTTCCTATGGGATTTTCCCATTGTTCGAGGCTAGCACTTTTACTGACAGCCTCTAACATACCGCCGGTTTATTTTATTATTAACTTTACTCCGGTAGGTTTTATTTGCCAGAACTTTAATACAAATTATTTCTCGTGTCTTACTCTAAACTCCTAACCCAGGTTGGGGATCCTTTGTTCGCTCTTTTGGCAGGCTTCTGCCAAGAAGCCCTCCTTTCGGCGCCTCTGAGTCAGGGGTGGGTCTGTTTTCTGGGAGGGGGAGTAGAACCCCTGGACAGAGTTGCCGCAGCAACACAGGTTGCACTGTAACCTGATAAGCTGGAGGGTCTCCCACCAAGAAGACCACTCCACTGTGTGAGTGACAGCTAGGCTGTATGAATAGGTCTCTTTCTGCATAAAAGCTGGGTCCTGGGGACTGGAAGAGCAAGACGTTGCCACTGGAACTACGGAACCGAAGGGGAGAGAAGCCACAGACATCTTCAGCATCTACACCACCGGTGAAACCCTGCCGGATAGTCTCACCACTTTTCTTCCACACGACGAGAGGAGATCTTCATCGAAAGAGCCTTATTCGCTTGAGCTGGTGGGACCAACCAGTTCACCCATCGCTTTCTCCGACCTGCCTTGGTTGAATCGACAGTGCCCCGCACTTGTAGACCGGATAGCCAGGCAGCTATTGACCCTGACTGCGATTAAAAGGAGTGTACCTTTTAAACTTCGTTTGGCAGCACCGTGGCTAGTTTCATCCCTGGGTAGTGCAGTGACTCAAACCTTCCTCCACAATGAGAGTCTCTCTTCCTCTGCTGGACCCCTCGACCTGCAGGAACTACCAGGAACAACCGCCACCGCAGGAGCCACTTCTTCACGTTTAAGGTACATTGTTCTGCCAGGCCTCCCTTTCCCTGTGGTAGCCCTAAAGGTGTTTTAAATCCTTTATCTACTTGTTGAGTTGGCCGCCCTCTCTCTTAACATTGTCTTTCGCCTCGCATCTACCTTTCAATATTCGTCTACCAAAGACTTGACTGCAGCTACAAGAACATTTTTTGCCTCTAAGCTCTTGGTCCTTCACCACTGACTCTGGCTCAGGCCTATTGACTCTGGCTGATTTGTTAGATCTGCTCTCACTAGATTACTTCTCAATGAGAAATGTGTTGATGCACCTAAATCTTCTAAACTCCTCTTCCTTCGTAATGTTTTATCTTGTGGAGTGCCATTTTGCTCAGTTTTCATTCACTTGTCTTTTGCTTAAAGTGTTACTGCGCATTACTTGTTCACAAAACTTCAGGGAAGTGTTGCCAGGGGGTGTCTGAAGATATTTCGGTTTAACTTGTGCTTTCCCTCCCTTTCGTAAAATTGTTATAGTGCCATTTGTAGTTGGTTTTCACTGTGCCGTTTTGCTCAGTTTTCACTCTACCGCAAACTTGTCTATAATTGAATAGGGAGTTGTATATACTTTTCCTTGACTGAATTTTAACTTACTTTAACAACTGTGATTCATGTGATGACTTAGATGTGTATACAATAAATATATTCTCTTTTTGATACAAAGCTTTGGTCAGTGTTTCCTTGTTCCATAGTGCTGTTACTACCTATTGTGTCAACCTGAATACTGCTCATCTCCCTCTTGAGATAAGTCTGAATGCTCAGCCACAGCTACCAACTAAATCTTTGTGGTACAGACTGATACCAAAGGGGATTTATTGCTCTCACCTGTAGTCCTAATCCTGGGCAGTGGTCCCTGAGGGAACTGCATGGGATTCTGCCTAACAAGGGTCATAAAGTAGAGAGGGTGGGTGTGAGAGGTGATGTAGTGAGGAGGTAAGGAATGGAAGGGGAGTATAAGTGAGAGAAGGTGGGAAGAGGGTCGTAGACTAGTGAGGGTGGGTGTGGGAGGCGATGTAGTGAGGAGGTAAGGAATGGAAGGGGAGTATAAGTGAGAGAAGGTGGGAAGAGGGTCATAAACTACTGAGGGTGGGTGTGGGAGGCGATGTAGTGAGGAGGTAAGTAATGGAAGGGGAGTATAAGTGAGAGAAAGTGGGAAGAGGGTCATAAACCATAGAGGGTGGGCGTGGGAGGTGATGTAGTGAGGAGCTAAGGAATGGAACATGCGTATTAGTTAAAGGAGGTGGGAAGAGGGTGATAAACTAGTGAGGGTGGGTGTGGGAGGCGATGTAGTGAGGAGGTAAGGAATGGAAGGGGAGTATTTGTGAATGAAGGTGGGAAGAGGGTCATAATCCAGAGAGGGTGGGTGTGGGAGGTGATGTAGTGAGGAGGTAAGGAATAGGAGGGGAGTATAAGTGAGTGAAGGTGGGAAGAGCTTCATTAAGCACTGAGCTTCACTACATTGATTATGATCTGGTGACTTGAAAATGTGCAGTTGCTTTTTGCTCATTGTGCTTCCTGCAGTGACCTGTGTATGACTTTCCGCCAGAGTTGGGGCAATACATGTGGGAGATGATCAATGTATTATTTTTTTTAATAACACATTTTATTATATTTTGTTACTCCAAAACCAACAACATAAAATATACAATCATAACATACATACATTCGGTAAGACATTGCGGTTAGGGGCCACTCTTAATTTGGTTACAGTAGCACATAGCATAGCAGTATCCCGACTGGGTCATCTCATTATTCTGTGGTTGTTGCATATCACAGTCACATAGTTTTGCTTGTATATTACATAGTCTGCTTCCATTTCTGCCATATCTTGTTGGCTTTCTTAGGGCAGCCTCTGGATTGATAGACTTGGCGCTCCATTATAATGCAGGCGTTCATGTCAGTTACCCATTGGTCATATTGAGGGGTGGTCTCTGCTCCACATACTTGTGCAATATTCCTCTTAGCAAGCCCTGTTGTCGTTGAAAGCAATAGTCTTTCGAAGCGGGACATTTCTCCCTCTTCTTCAATCCCTAGTAGAAGGAGTTTTGGTTCATTTGGGATTGGTCGGCCAATGACCCTTGACAGTGTGTCACAGAATTTTTGCCAAAAGCGCTGTATACGTGCAAATTGCCATAGGATGTGGTAAAAGGTACCCTCTTCCTGTTTGCAGCGTAGGCAGTTGGCATCTGTGGTCTTGCCCCAGCGGTATAATACAACCCGAGGGCAGTATATTCTGTGTAGGACTTTTAATTGTATAAGTCGGATTCTAGCGGATATTGCTGACTCTCTGGGGTACATTAAGGTTTACATCTATTCCTCAGGTTGCAGCGGGCCCACATCCCTCTCCCATTTTGCTTTTAGACTGCATAGTTCTCTCGTGGCGAAGGAAGATATTGCATTATTCATGACAGACGTGATCTTAGCATTCACGCTATCTAAGGCAATGTTCCTCTATATCAGCATGCATTCTGGCAGGTCAGTGAGGTTTGTCATTTGTTTGGTGAGTGCGTGGGACAGTTTTGTGTGATGGTAGTTTTCAGTGGGTGGGAGACCATGAGTGGCCGACAGTTCAACAAAGTGTTTGATTTTGCCATCTTGAAACACTTGCTGGATTATTGATATTCCGGCTTTTTCCCAGTTTGGCCATTTAGGTAGTTTATGAAGATCTGGGAGGTGGGCGTTGTTCTAGAGGGGTTGTACGGGTGTGATTTTATTTCCCCACCCTATATGTCTGTGCATTTCCATCCATATTTGAGTCATGTGGGCTACTATCGTACTGGTGGCCCACCAGGTAGTATAGACTCTCAATTGGGGTATGCCGTGTCTTGCCGCTTTTTCTGCTCGTATATGTGGTAATTCTGAGTTATCGTGCAGTATATCATTTACGGTCGCCATCTGACTCGCCCAGTAGTATGTTTGGATGTGTGGAAGCCCGATCCCTCCCTCCCAAACAAAGTGTTGGAGGGTACTCAATGCTATTCTTGGGTGTTTCCCTCTCTATAATAGTTTCTGTAGTGTTTTGTCTATCCTATGAAATTCTGCTGTGGGGATGTGTAGAGGGGTATTTTGTAGTACATATAAAAAGGGGAGTAGAGCCAGCATTTTGAAGAGTGCTGCTCTTCCTAGTAGGGTCAGTGGTAGTGTCAGCCAATGGCCTACATCTTGTGCAAAGAACTTTATAACTGGGTATAAGTTCTGGTCACATAGTCTTCCAGTCTGCTCGAAATCAGGATGCCCAAATATCGTAATTGTTCCAGTTCGATTGTATATGGGGACTCCTCGGGAGGTATGCAGTCTATTCCTTTGACCAGGAAGAGTATTGACTTACTCCAGTTCACTCTCAGGCCACTCAAGGCACCATATTGTATCAGTATTTGTGTAACTATTGGACAAGAGACGGCCGGATTCCCCAGATAAATCAGTAGGTCATCCTCGTAGAGAGAGACCCTGTCTTCTCATGCTGGATTCCATCAGAAACCAGACCACGTCAGTGTGTTTCTCAGAAGTACTGCCAGGGGTTCAACGATCAGTGCGAATAGCATAGCCGATAGTGGACAACCTTCTCTGGTACCTTTCACCAGTTGGATGTTGCGGGAGGGCCAGCCATTCACCCTCACTTCTGCTATGGGGGCATTATACAGTAGTTGAACACATTCTGTGAACTGATCCCCAAAGCCCATTTTCCTCATGATTATCCATAGTGCTTCCCAGTGGACCCAGTCGAAGGCTTTCTCAAAATCAATGGCCAATAGAGCTAATGATTGTTGTAGGGTTGGGGCTCTTTCCAGCGCTAAATGTAGTCTACGGATATTCATTCTCGTAGATCTCTGCGGCATAAATCCACATTCATCTGAGTGGATCAGGAACGATATTACTTTTTGTAGTCTGTTGGCTAGTACCTTGGCTTTGCTATTTATTAGGGAAATGGGCCTATAGGAGCTGCATTCGTCAGGGGGCTTGCCCTCCTTTGGTATGACTATTATGGTGGCCTTGCATCGATCCATCAGCAGTATCCCTTCTTTTCTTGAATGTTCAAACATGTTGAGCAAGTGTGGTACAATGTCTGCCTGGTATAGCTTCTTCCAGATGTCAACTGGGAAGCCATTCGGACCTGGGGTTTTGCCTGTTTGAATTTGGGAAATGGCCGCTGATATCTCTTCTTCTGTTATTTTACTGTCTAGCATGTCTACTTGCTCTGTGTTGAGTGAGGGGAGGTCATTCTCATCTAGTGTAGTGTTCACTATTGGGGTATTCGGGGGCCTATATAGCTCTTCATAGTATTTCACAAAACATTCTGATATCTCCTTATCAGTTGAGAGTAGTTCTGCATTTATATCTTTGATATTTCTGATTATCAATGTATTTTCTCAGAACACTGTCTTGCTTCAACTCCTGATTTGGTCTCTTCCAAGAAAAGAGCACAGTTTTAAAAGCCCTTTTAAATTGCAAATGAACAGCCGTAGAGCGAAGCACAAAAGGCAGAGTGTTCCACAGCTTGGGCCCTCACTGAAAATGAATGACCGCCAATGCGTGCAAAGCAAAATCCGGGCACAGCAACAAGAAAGCAGACCTTAGAGCACAGCAGTCAGCCAGGAACATAAGGCCGGAACTTGGACTGAAAATAATCCAGTCCAAACGAATGAACACGGTAAAATGCACACGTTTTAAAACTGGCAGCCAATGTAAAGCACTCAGAACAGGCGAGATGTGGACCCGGGAGGAAGCCCTTGTGACCAGCCGGGCAGCCGAGTTCTGCAAAATGTAGAGGCATAGCAGTAAATCATCAGGCTGTGAAAGATATAAAGAATTGCAATAATAAATCTGACTAAGGACCAAGGCTGCAACCACCGGAGCAGGAAGATGATCAGGAATATACTATAACATTTTCCTACGGATCCTGAGAGGATATAGAAAGAGAAGCAGAGATTGTGACCCGAGATTCTTGACAATAGGGGCAGCTGCAGGAAAAGAACCAAAAGAGGGAGGCCACAGTGACGGAATCCAAGAAGAAGTGACAGACACAGAGCCCACAACCAGAACCTCAGACTTATCCCCACCCAACTTTAACCAATTGTTGCTCATCCAGCCACTCACGGCCTGCAGGAAATCTCTCAGCTGAGTGGCCTGGACAGAGTGGAAAGGGCCCGGGTGAACTTGGATGTAAGTATCATCAGCATAAGAGTAACATCTGAAGCCATGGGAGCGGAGAAGAGCAACAAGCAGCTACATGTAAATGTTGAACAGGGTGGGTGAAAGGGCAGACCCATGAGGAACCCCACCCACCAAAGCCAAGACAGCAGAGAGAAATGGTTGCTGAGATAGCAACTGAGAGCTGTAGAGGTGGAGTCAAGTTCCCCATCAAAAGCTCCACCCCCATGTTGCCTATATGTTGGGAACCGGAAATGGTGACACATGCAGTTCCAGTGAGAGTTCCTATATTGGAAGGAACCTTCGAGACTAGGTATCCATTGAGAAAACCCCATATAAATGCACAAAGAAATGGTGCCTGTCTGGCTGGAATGCCAGAAGAAAATATGCATTTGAACACGGAAGCAGACTGAGGACGTCATGCGAAGTAAGAACTGATGCACCCAGAAAAGATGGACCAGGTCAACAAATATAAACCTTCTCTAAGAGCTGAAGTGAAGATGGTAAAGATGAGCACCATTTCAGACTCGAGGTGAAGATGCTCATGCTACAAAAACGTTGAAGAATATGTAAATTAGTTTATATTTGTACAGATGCAGTAGGGAAAAGTAATCGTAAAGGCTGGCCACGTAGTTAATTAGATCACGGCGATGCACCAATGTATACATATAGGAATGTACAGAACCTGGATATTCCACAATGCATATCAGCAAGGCTTGAAACCACATGGTTGAAAGGGATTTCAGTGTGTGGCACAGTTGAAATTACTGATGACCCAGCACCAAGAAGACAAGGCCACAGTGAGTTGGGCGCCTGTCAAAAAGGCTACAATGAACGTGAGAAAAGAACAAACTTCTGTTTGAAGAAGAGTGAAAAAACACTGAAGGCGTCAAAAGTTCACCATTTAATAGAATTAAATACAGCAAAAGGCTCAAAAGAGTGGTCTCTAGTCAGATGGGTGAGATCAAAATAGCTTGGGTCAAGCTACACCGAAATTAAGAAGCTACAATGATGCTACATTCCCTTTATTTCACAGGTGTTGATAGATGTTGGGCTAATTGTTGGTGAGGCAAGACCACGCTAAAACTCCATGCACCTGGGATGCTAGCCTGCGTGCTGCTAGTATGTGGAATATTCCAGAAGGGCATAAGAGTGCCAAACCAATCATAGAGTGCCATGTAATAAAGAGCCCCATAGTTTGTGTAACCGATCAATCGTTGTGTATTTAGTGACAATGATGATGACCATTTATTTGGGATGGGCTTAGTTGTCCACCTGACTTAAGATACCCAATCATAACCACCTGCTATATAGAATGTATATTTAGATGTCTGCTGAAAGTCAATCACCGTTACTCATAAGTTTTTGTAGTTTGCCACGAAGTATGATGTCAGCAATGACAAGTTTTTGTTGTAAAAGTACGTTTTTTTCTGAAATGTGTTGAGATTGTGCTGTGCAATGTCGGATGATGTCCATTGTACTCCCTGTTTTAGAAAATTGATAATAAAACAGAACACAGTTTAGCCAACCTCCAGAGTCGTTTTGATTATTGATGTTTGAGCAACTTCTGCATCCCCGTCCACCTCTAAGTATTGCTGCCTCTCCTTAAAGGACTCTAGGTCTATGAGTTCACGTGGTAGCAGAGGTGGTGGTTAAAGTCCCTATCAACCTAGTAGGCTTTTAAGGGTCTCGGACTATCGGATGTCCTCCACCATTTAGCTGGAGAAACGTGAAGCTCCCTGTAAATAGCAGCCATTAGTAAGAACTTGAGTCACTAAAAGATAGTTAGGACGTGTCCCTCTTTCATGGAATTCTCCTCCTCGTTTCTAGGGGCAGCTGAGCGGACCTAAGCCTGCAGCGGCTGGTTAAGGAGGAGATGACCCCGAGGGTCAGGAGCTGAAAAACGAATGGTGAGCAGATTGAGAAATGTGGCAAAATGAACATTGCATGGGGAAAATGGTAATGGAAAGAAGTAACAGAGGCTTGGTTGGGTATTAGGTTAGTGATAAAGAGTATTGAGTAAGAGTATATGAACGAGGAGCAATCCATAAGATAGCCCAGAGGCCTGCGTATAGGAACATCATCGGATAAATAGGCAACAAACAAAATAGATTTTGTCAAAGAAAACAATCTAAGCTCCCCTTCAGGAGTAATTTAGGGGCCGAAAGAAGCCATGAGGAGCATTGGCTAGGAGATAGCCTCAAGGAGCGTTGTCAGAGATATATGTGGGCCGGCCAGTTTGTCTATGTGTCTTGTATGTTATATATGTTTGTGTAAAGGAAAAGTGAAGTGCTGAAGAGTGACAAATAGAATCATTTTAAAAAGGCGACAGAGCAAAATATTTATTTATTTATTTTAGTCATTGAGAGTATTGACTGAATAGGTAGGTAGGTTGAAGTAAAGTGAGATATAGAGGCGTGGAGCTGCGAAGATTGCTGCATGCTCATATTGTGTTATTTTTCTGAAGAGTGTTGTAATGTTGTCTGTGCAAAAGCATGGGAAGTATTGACAGTCGAGTGATATGACATGATATGATATGGCATTTGTAACGCGCCTATACACAAGTGTTTCAAGGCAATGCGAGGCAGGGAGGGGGGACAAAGGGAAGACAGACAACAATCTGACTAGGCCAGGTGTCATTCAGATCGCGCAAGTGCATGGGAAGAGGGGAAGGGAAAGTGCAAGGGGAAAGGGAGAGGGGAAGTGCAGTACAGGGGTAGTAGAATAACAAGATGAATAATAAGGGCCAGCTGGTGGCAAGTGCAAGGTAAGTGCAGACAAGTGCTGGGAAGTGGGGGCTGTAGGGATACATAGACAGTCACGCAGTGCAGGGGTTGCCAGGGAGGCAGTGCAAGGGGAGAGTGGCTGGGCCAGGGACCGAGATTGGTGAGAGTGGCCCAGTTGCAGATTTAGTGCAGTTTCAGTCAGGAATTCGCAGGGGAGAGGGGGAGAGAAAGCAGAAGCAAGGAGGAAGGTTTTGAGGTGCAGGTTCTCATCAAGTTTCAGGGACGCAGGAAGGCTGTTCCAGAGGGAGGCCCCTGCCGCGGAGAGAAATCTACCCCAACTCGTTGCTTGGAGAAGCGGCTGTCCCTGATGGAGTTGGAGGCAGATGAGCGAAGAGTTCGAGAAGGGAGATATTTAGGAAGAGAGAGTTGAAGGTATTTTGGCCCCAGGCCCCAGAAGGCCTTGTGGACAATGCAGAGGGCTTTGAACTTAATCCTCGCAGCCACTGGGAGCCAGTGCAGAGATTTCAGTCCTGGAGAGATACGGCCCCTGGGCTTGAGGCCAAGGAGAGTAGAGGCAGGCAGATTTAGATAGAGGCTGTTACAGTAGTGAGACTTGTCACAATGGAGGATGTTACTCCACTTATACACTTGTGCAAACAGTTGCCAAAACACGCACCCAAACTGAAGCTGTGCAGTGCAGAATGGGTTAATGATACAGCACATAAAATGTTCATGCCATGACCACAGGAGGATTGCTGTCAAAAGAGGTTCTGTACCATATGGCCACATACTTGAACGCAGCGTACACAGGCACGAAGTTAGAAAAAAGGCGCACTAGCTTAGAGCTTTGGAAGATGTACCAGGAGGAACAGGAAGACCCACCTCTTGAAGACTGGATGCTTAACCAGTGTAAAGAGGGGGGTGATGAGCCTTCTGTTCCCCCTACCACGCCTGAAGTAAATGGCGATAATGTAAAACATGAAGGAGTGTATCCACTCAGAGAGCTTAAATCAGCAGCAGGATATAGCAATCCTACGTATGAACCGCCTGCTTATAGCAGTGATGAGAGCTCAGAGAGAGCTCCAGAGAAAGGTGGCATCTCTAAAGTCCCACGGGACAAAGAGAGAAGTGAACGTCCAGGTGTGACCCTGGACATAGAAAGAGAAATAAAAGATGGAAAGGACAAAAAGACAAAACGGACGAGATAGTGCTCATACAGAATGAGTGGATGGGTGGTCAGATATTACTCAAACTTGATGGAAAGAGCATCGAGGAAGTAAGGCAAAGGGAAGATCAGGACGAGCAAGATAAAAAAGACAGGGAACGAGAGAAACAATTGAAAGAAGATGAGTTTAAACAAAAGAGTAGACAAAGACGAGAACAGATAGATCAAGAGAAGAGTAGCTAAGAAAGGAAAAAAAGGCAGAAAAGCAAAGAAAATATGACAACAGGCAGAGAGTGATTGAAAAACAAGACAGGTACCAAAATAAGAGAGAAAAAGAGGAAAAACTAAAATTAATAGAGAAAAGAATGTAAAGATGAACACATTGATGATTAAGTGCATAGGACAAAGGAGTGAAGGGACGCAAAAAGACAGGAAGAAGAGATAGTTAGAGAAGAAGCAAAAACTGAAGGGCATTTGATGAGAAAATGGAACGAAAGAGGAGAAAGAGAGCACGCAACATCAATCGCATTAAGAAAGAGCTAATGGATCTGAATCCAGAAGTAACAAGGGAAGACATAGAAGAATTCTTCCCACTACATGACCCGATGCAGGGCCCTCTAGGGTAAATCTAGAAGAAGAATTTGAAGTAGGAACTATAGGAGACAGAATTGCAAAAGCATATCACGGGATGAAGACAAAAAGTGAATTAAAAAACAAGGGGAAAAATGATCAATTTGCGATTTCCCAGTCATGAGGTAAGGAGGGAAGTCCATCCATTTCTGAGCACCAAGCTTTTTCTTTGGACAGGCTAACTCTGAAGAGGGACGAGAAAGAGGCTAGCCATAAGAGTTGGGGAAAAGACATTTCAGACGAAGAAAGGGAAACCTTCCTGGGGAAGAAGGAGCCGGTGCGTGTGTTCAAGAGGGATTTTTTTCCACAAAGAGGTTAGATGGTCGGATCTGGACCTACTTAAACCAAGGACACCAGAGCTTGTGGCATGGCCCGGTCAACCTTAAGGGTGACCTCATAGTGTAAGAGAGGACTCACCGCCATATGTTAACAGATTAAGGTCATTGCCTGGAAAAAGGCAATTGGTAATGATTGTCACTACTAGGGATAGGCAAATGATGGGAGCTGATTGGGATTTTGGAATTTCGCAGTTTCCCTTGTTAGAAAAAGGAGGGGCCAGACTACAGTATATTCTGTGGCCCCAAATGGAGAAGGTCAACTTAAGATGTAAGTTTCCCAGTTTAACGTCAGGTGCAGGAAAATGGTTTTATGAGAAAAGATGACTGGAGGAAACATGTTAGCTATAGGGGACATTAAGGGTCTCATTGCAGCCATCCTCAGGGAAAGGGCTGGCGACATTTGGATGAGAGCAGGATATGCAGGAGTCACTGCACAGAACACAGCACCGTTCAATAATTGTAGAGTGGCAGTTTGGAAAGCAATAATGGCACGTAAGATGCAGGAAGGAAAGGATCTGCTTATTTACATTCAGAATTTCCAAGAGCAGTGGAGCTTGGAAACACGGGAACCTTGGCGGAAATCTTTACCGGTATTCTATCATATTTTTTGTCAGGGATTGCCAGAACAAGTACAGAGACAGCTTAAGTAGCTGGTGGGTATGGAGGCGAAGCCATGTCCAGAAATACAGCTGACCATAGCGCATCATTGCCGATTGTTGCAAGAGAAAAATAAGAAGAAAGAGAACACTCGGAAGGCGAGAAAGCTAAACTAGTGCAGAAGAAATTGTCGAAGTATGCTATTGAAGAGGCAATGCTGACTAGTGAAGGGGCAATGCTCACTGGCAGGTAGGACCTGCTTTTAGGCTACTGTCGGCTTTTGTTTTAATTTCCTTTTACACACCTAGGGTATGTGGTGAGTGACTGAGCACCTCTTTTGTAAAAATCTCTTTCTTTCCTTGTAACACCACTCATAGCGGCAGGAGGTTGCCTGGCTTCCTGACATAGAGCTTCTAGACACACGCTGCAGTCTGTTTTCTATGTCCTCCCCTAGTGGGTGGAGCCTTGCACACTCATTATGTGTATGGGTATACAAGATGGTGGCCGGAAGCGCAGCGGATGAGGGCACAGTGCACCGAAGTCACGCCTAAGTCAAGCCTGCCTGTGCTCGTCCGTGCGCACTCCATGCCATGGGCTGATGCTGATGTTGGGTTGGAGGGTTCCATTAGATGGTCAAGAGAGCAATTTTTGTTGCTTGCCCCTCCAGAGACTATTTTACCTCTTATAGGTGACCGGAAATTCTCTGTCTCTGATTCTCCAGAGAAGGCATTGACGGGACATCTCCCTAATGCTCGTTCTCTGGTCAAACATGCAGTTGCCTGTTCTGACTTGGCAAAATGATGCCTCTGGCCCAGCACTTGTACAACTGCTTTCTGACTCTTATAGCATTGTTCTGGGAGATTGCAAAACAACCCAGGCCGGGGGTGGTATGGCAATCGTTGTTAGATCTGGGTTGGAGGCTAACCTTATTCCTTTGGATCATTCCATCTAGATGGAGGTTTATCTTAGTTAAAATTATGGTTTCTCTTCTTCTTAATCGACACATTTTAGTTGTTTACCATCTTCCTGGGGTAGACAGAACATTTTATGGCCAATTGTTTGACCTTGTCACAGATCTTGAACTCAGGTAGGTATCCTCATCGAATTATCACAGGTGACTTCAACCTGCATTTCAATTGCCCTGCCATGGTGGCAGAGAAGCAATTGTTTGAAGGTATGAAAGATGTGGGTTTGATCCAATTGGTGGCTTTCCTGACTCATTCTGCTGGCAATACGCTGGATTTAGTTTTTGCCAGGGATCCCTCAGTCACTACCTTTTCTCTGTTCCCTATACTATGGTCCGACCACTTAGTAGTGCTGTTTCTAATCCAGACACCTACCATTCGGCCGAGGGCGCAAGCCAAATACCAACACTGTCATAACTGGTTAAAGACTTCCAATATGGATATCATATATAAAATTCAGGCACAATTCCAAGTGGCTGGTACAATGCATTTTTCTACTTTCTCAAGAATTTTTAAGACTGTGGCAGACACACTTGCTCCACTTACTTTACGTAAACTGAGAGCTCACCCCTCTCAGCCCTGGTTCACAGACGAATTTCAGGCTCTTCAGAAAGAAAAACATCTTGCTGTGTCAGCATGGTGGAAAACTTACTCTACCAATGCTAGATCACTTTTTGTTTTGACGTGTAATACTTAACATCTATCCATTCAGGCGGCTAAAACGTCTTACTACACTAATAAAGTTGAAAATGCGCTGAATCAACCACGCGAGTTATTCTCAGTAGTCCGGGCACTCTCTTCTCCCCCAGACATTGCTGCGCAAGCCCATCAGACACAGAACCTTTGCGATGATCTAGCAGCATTTTTTATTAATAAAGTAAAACGGATACAGGACCACATTCACTTAGCCGCCTTCCCTGCTCTTGAGCAGCATCCTTCTTCTTGCCCTTTGGACCTTAGCTAGTCGGTATTTCCAACCTTCTCAGTCCAGGAAGTGGAACTAGCGATCAATAAATTAAAGTCTGCTTCACCTTCGGATCCCATTCCATTAAAGATCTTGAAAGAAATCTCTCCTCACATCTCCGGATGGGTGACGGAAGCAGTCAAGGGGGGTCATTCCGAGTTTGGAGGTAAGTAACGTCCCTTACCGGCATGGTACAAATAGAGTGTCCGTGCTCACACCAGTCCGCTAATAAAGGACTATTACGACTTTGCGGGCATGAGATTTGTGCCATGCCATAAAGGTACCTAGCGCCATGCCGCAAAAGGCTCCCAAAAAGCCCTTGCCGGCATCAAGCTAAGCACAGATTACACTACCGACATAGTCCAATGAGTCATTAGCGGTGACTGTAATTAGCTAATAAGCGGAACCGTAAATAGCGTCATCGCACAGGAACGGGAAGGAGCACGGCGGCCATCTTTAAAAACACAATCCATTGCCAACCTCAGCACACAGGACCCCTGGGACACTGCTGATCGACTGAAAAGTACCTCCTACAAAACAAGATGGAGAAAGCTCTGAAGAAGGAATCTTCCCGCCTCAGAAAGGAAAGATTTCATCTGGACGAGCTCCAGATGCTTGTGGACACTTTGCACAAGCATGCAGGCACAGTCTTCAGCAGCAACATGAGGAGAGAGGAAGTGCTGCGTAAAAAAGAGATCTGGGTACTTGTTGCCCAGAAGGTTAGTTCAGTGGGCAACACACCTCGCACAGTGAAAGACTGTTGTAAGCGGTGGGACGATCTGCGCCTAAGGGTGTGCAACATATTATCCGTCAATCGCACCCAGGCCATTGAAACTGGAGGAGGACCTAGTTCACCCATAAAGCTCACCCTGTGGGAGGACACATGTGCAAGCATGATTGGGTCAGAATCCATTGAAGGCGTAGGCGAGATGGAGTGTGGCACCACAACATCTGCTGATGGAGGTGAGTGTCCAAAGTAAACATTGCTATGCCATATCTGATGAAAGTCAATGCCAATGTCTGCCCAAAGAGTCATGCCATGGTCGGCCACACACACACTCCCTGTAAAGTATGCCACAGCAAGTGAGACACATGCTGATGCCTGCTGCAAGGCCATATAGTACATGACACATACCACACAAAGTAGGAAATTCCACGAGGCACACAGCGTGCATGACCAAAATAGTGAGCATGTCAGACAGCACTGTTCCTGGCCAACATGAGTGATGCCGACATATGGCTGCATTTACCATCCATGTATGAAATGACATGCCCTTCCCAACACAAATGCCTATTACCCACAATTGTGTGGATGAGCAATTGTCCCAATGTATGTATGATGCTTATCCAAACATCACTCATGCCGTCCCTCTCTTCCACCCCCACAGGCAGTGAGCATGACAACGATGAGCATGACACCACCTCTGCAAAGGCCACACCCAGTAAGAGGTGCCAGGAGGACAACAACCGTCCTTCAACCTCCAGGGGACAAGCCAGGGGAGCCGTGTCCTTGCAACCAAGCCACCGCAGGTATACATTGCACCTGTACCACCAAGGCCCATGGAGGGTACAGCACCATCCCCCCACTCACTGTTCAGCCTGGAGACACCTGTGAGACACCCCATTCGGAGGAGTTCAGTGTGGCTGGGGAGGTGGCAGCCACGGTACCCCTCACAGTGGATGACTGCAAGGAGGACATCTGGGGCACCATGGAGGATGATATAATAGATGTGGTCCATACCCCAACCCAAATGGCATCCCCACAGGTATCTATGAGCGATACCGTAAATACCAACACCCCAGAGCAGTTTGGCCATGACCACACCCAGGGACATCTCAGTCCAGTATTCAGTGTTGGGGAGGATGAGCAGGCTGGGCATGCCAGCCAGATTCCCAGCACACCCACAGGTGAAGCCGCAGGGCCACAGCGGGCTGACCTGCTCACTGCACTCATCCATGAATTTGTACAGGACAACCGTCAGGCCAGAGAGAAGTGGCGTACAGAGTTTTCAGCACTGGGCCGGTCCTTTACGGACAACACCAACCGCTTCTGCGAGGAGGTCTCGGCCCTCCGCAGGCGCTAGGGTGCATCGCTGATGCCTTGGAGGCAGGTCATCCCGCCCCACAACCTCAGCAGGAGGCCACACCATCCTCCTGCATTTCCACCCAAACCAGCCCGCTCTGCAGGTCAGGACATGCCACCCCCTGGCTCTGGAAGTGCCAAGTGAATGTTATGGCAGCCACATGTAGGCTTCGTGGACTCAATGGGACTTGTGTGGGGGAGTTCTGAGGGGAGGGTGAGGGTGGTGAGGGTGTGTGGGGGAGTTGTGGGGGGCAGGGGAGGGGGTGAGGGTGTGTGGGGGAGTTGTGGGGGAGGGTTTAGGTGGTGAGGGTGTGTGTGGGAGTTGTGGGGGGAGCGGGAAGGGGGTGAGGGTGTTGGAGGGTCTTGTCACTTACGTTCATATTGTTACATTCAGTACACCGGTTGTTTGAAAAAGAAGACCTGAATGGACATTCATCATTGCGTATGTGTCATTTAATCATTTTCAGTGCATAGTATACATGTATCCCCACACCCAGTGCTCTCTGTCAAACTATCATGCCACCCTCTGCTGACATGTGTGTCAGAAATATTGTGCAATCACTGACTGGCACACAGTTCGTCCCTCCTGTGCATCAGCACCGTGATTATGTCCTGCCACATCTTCATCTTCCCCTTCATCTTGATCAGGTGGTAGCAGTTCAATGTCAGGGGGTAGGGGCACATTCCGCCGGATGCACATATTGTGCAGCACACATGCCATGATGATCTTGGCCACCTTCTCATGCCTGTAGAGGAGTGCCCCACCCGACTGGCTGAGGCAGCAAAATCATGCCTGCAACAGGCCAAAGGTTTGCTCGATGACCACACGGGTACGGGTATGGGAACAATTGTAGTCTCCCTCGTGCCTGTTCTGTGGCATCCGGACAGTGGTGAGGAGCCACGGCTTCATGGGATAGCCACTATCACCTGTATGAGAGGAAAATGAAGGTAAATGTCAGGGGAATCATGAAGGACAGCTGTACTAGTAACACATGCCTGCAGGTTATCGTTGCCCACATGCACATGTCCCTGGATGCATTGGTGCCATCTTCTGTCCCTCCATTTGTCCTGTGCCATGGTATAATGTTGTGGGTTTCATCTTCAAGATGATGGTGTGCACTGACGTCTAGTTGCGCATGCATGGTGTATGCATACAGCTGTGTTAGTGTCAAAATAGTGAGGTGTTGTGTCCTGTGAGATTTGGCAGTAGTCTGTGCAATAATGGGCAATCAGCATTGGCATTCCCATGGTCACATGCAGCACTCCTGTGATTGTGCCAGCCCTGTGCCGGACAGTGGATCTCCTCTGTGGTCGCAGCTGTTGTTGTTGTTGATGTTGTGGCAATGCAAGCAAGTCCTCCAGCTCCAGTAATACTACTACTATTGGAATCATCTTGGTGTGGGAGGGGGTGTGGTGTGTGGGTGTGCTCCTTTTTTACTGGGCCTAACTCCATTGCCTCCACCTCTGCTGATTGTGTGCACCTGTGGCAGTTGGGAACATTGCTCAGGGCTCTTTATGGCAGGTCGGCGATGCCGATATTTACGGCATGCCGGTAGGCACTTTTTCCACCTTCAAGAAGCCGTTATTTGCATGTCCACTTCACTTGTGATCTACTCCGGTTGACAGCATGCCGCTAATGCCGGCATGGTGGGTCGCGTACGCGACCAGGCTTCTATTAACGGCATTGTACTTTACGTTGCCGTTAATAGCGGTCTTGTTGGTCTGAATAGCCTATAGCGGTAAGCGATGCCGGTAATCCTTTACCAGCATCGTTTTTCCCTTACCTCCAAACTCGGAATGAGGGCCAATGACTCTTGCCAATCTGGAACTATCTCGCCAGAATTGAAACAAGTCACTGTCATCCCACTTCTGAAGAAGTCCTCATTGGACCCTTCTATACGAGCACATTTCTGCCCTATTTCTTTGCTTCCTGTCTTTATGAAACTGATGGAATCTTTGATCTCCCACTTGCTTACTTCATTTTTAGAGCGTTCCTCCTTCCTGAATTAATTTAAATCTCGGTTTCGGCCAAGGGATGGTAAGCATCCTAGTCTCAGTGTACGATGGAACAGCAGCCCTTATTTTATTAGATTTATTGGTGGCGTCTGATACTGTGGACCATCAGGTATTGTTGGATCGGTTAGTACCAGCTTGTCTATTGAGCCAGGTGCTGCATGGTTTGCCTCTTTTTTGACCCACCGTAGCCAGACACTGACGCTTGCCTTTTTTCTTTCTGCCACCATGGCTGTGCTGTGTGGGGTCACCCAAGGTTCGGCCTTGTCCCCACTTTGTTTAATATCTATATTCAGCCTCTTATTTTGCTCAACCGCTCATTTGGCTTCAGGTGTTACCCCTATGCTGATGATACGCAAATCATCGTCTGGATGGATTCTACCCAGCCAGGCCTCGCGTCTCAGCTTAGGAGCTGCCTGTTGGCCGTGAATGGGTGAATGGGCATTAATTGGCTAAAATTGAACGGGGACAAGTCCAAAGTCCTGGTGGTGTACACCCTGCATGGCCCTCAGGCGACCGCCTTTGCTACAGCGCTGACTTGGTCCTCAGCTTTCTGGCCTATCAAACTTGGAGTATGTCCCTTCCCAGCAGTGGAGGTCAAAAATGTGGGAGTTATCTTCTTGGCCCCACTGTCTATGGAAAGTCAAGTGGGAGCCATTTGTAAGGCAGGCTTCTTTCAACTTCGTGTGCTTTGGAAGGTCCTCCCTTTCCTTCCCGTCCAACTGAGACCACTAGTTATGGCCTCCTTAGTTTTAAGCCAGCTGGATTATTGTAATTCTATGTTTTTAGCCCAGCCCCTTTATCTTTTCCATCACCTGCAGCTCCTCCACAACTATGCTTCATGCATATGTACTGGTACCCCTTATGGTGCCCATGTGTCCCCGATTCTCCGGTCTTTGTACTGGCTCCCGGTTTTCCAGCGGGTTTGCTTTAAATCACTGGTGATTGTACACCAAGCTTGTTATGGCTCAGGTCCCGAATACCTTCAAGATAAATTCCAACTCTACGCACCCACTCAGTATCTGTGGTCAAAGGGTTCTTGCCTTCTGGTTGTTCCCCGTTCTCAGTTTGAGTGGGTGGGAGGCCGTTCCTTCTCGGTGGCGGCCGCCAAGTTGTGGAACTCTCTGCCAGTGCAGGTGAGGGCTATGAACAATCTTTTGACTTTTCGTTGGTTGTTAAAAACTTATCTGTTCTAATTTTCTTCAGGTATTTGCTATCTTTTTAGTGCCAAGATGCTTCGGGGCGTGCGCTCTACAAAAATAATTAACATAACATAACTAGCGGAGAAGGGCCAGGATCACAGGAAGCAGCAGGTATGCCACAGGTGAATAACCAAAGGCAGTCAGCTAAAGCAGGAAATGGATTTATGCCGAGAGGCAGATGAGGATTCCGTGGAAGAGGATGCTTTCAGACTAATCAAGGACATTTTCAGAATAACCAAGGTAGCAATCAAGGCATGCAGGATGGGCAAGTTAGAAGATTCCCTCCTGTATGTTGGACATGTGGAATGACAGGACATCTAGCGCGAACATGTGGGAGCCAAGGATATGTACACAATGGACAATTCTCAAGGTGGGGCAGCTTATCCTCCAGCATATAGCCCACAAAGCAGGTACGGGTTCACCCAAGATCAGACAGTGTATCAGCCACAAGCATCATCAACACAGCAGGCTTTGCAATCACAGCAAGCACCATTGAGTCCACCAAAAGTACAGTCATAGCACGCATGCATGCAGATACAACAAAGTGCAAATACAAGGCAATTATTGACCGCTAGGGTAGGAGGTGTCACCCTGGAGGGAGGGAATCCTTTTACAGGTATGGGAATGAATATATACCCACAATACGACAGCTCACTGGGTGACTTGATGTGTTCAGTACTGTCTGTGATGCCTAATCCTCAAGAGGAAGCAAGGATTGACATCAAGACAGGAGGCAAATCCTTTTCTTTTTAGTAGACAATGGGGCGACTTGCTCATGTATACGAGAGGGAAAAATTATATTGTCGGGTAATGCCATGAATGCTCCAGTGTTCTCAGGCACTACTAGCAGAGTTCCTTTTACTGAGAAATTGCCAGTTTCTATAGGAGAATGTGATATGTCTGTTCCATTATTTTATTCAAAACAAACGCCAGTTAATATACTTTGATGTTACTAGCCTTTATACTAGCATACTTCACCACAAAGGACTAGAAACCACAAAAGAGTTTCTGGAGACAAGATCCATCTCCTATAAAAAAAACAAAATGAAATGATACTAGAGATGCTGAACTTCACGCTTAACAACATTTTTCTTTTCAAAGGAGACATATTTAAACAGAAACGAGAAACAGCCATGGGGGCCAAATTTGCGCCAAAATATGCCAAACTATATATGGGCTCTTTTGAATTACACCATGCGTGGCAACACCAATCATTCAGTGACCTCAACCAGGTTATCTACTAGAGTAGATTTATTGACGATATACTAATCATATGGAAAGGAGATAAAATAATAACTGTGTGAATACCACCACTATCTTAATAACAACCAGTAAAATCTAAAACTGACCATGGATGAGAGCATTTCCAAAATCCATTTTTTGGATTTTGAACTTTATATCCACAACAACAAAATCTATACTACATTATATACAAAACCTACAGCAGGTAACAGCATCCTGCATGCAGCAAGCCATCACCCACCACATATCAAAAACAATACCCTTATCGGAGATTTCTGAGGATCAAACAGAACTGTACGGACAAAGATGAATTGCAAAAACACCTACAAAAAGCCAAAGACAAATTTCTGAATAGAGGGTACAAAACAGAATTACTTATTTCTGCCAGAAATAAAAGTGAAGAGCAAAAAAGACCAGATTTACTTACCTCAAAATCACACACACGACAAAAGGCGGCCAACCAAAGCCCTCAAACATCAGGTTTATAACAACTTATAATACAGAATCAACAACTATGACAAAAATTCACACTCATACCACCAGCGGTATGAGCGCGAAAATTCCCCATTGAGCCCAATGGGGAATGGGGCATTCCATTACCGCCAAACCCATGATCCAGCGCTTTGGGCCTCATCACGAGTCTGGCGGTAACCCTTAAATGCGGCAGTAGCGCTATTATCGCCGCATTTAAGGGTCTGCCAGATCATGGCTTTGGCGAATTTCACGGCAAAATTGGCAATTTTCGGCGCGAATACCACCGGCGGGAAATCCGCCGGCAGTAATAGCGCAAATTTTCCCCATTGGGCCCAATGGGGAATGAGGAATTCCCGAATGGGCCCAATGGGGAATGGGCAATAACCCTTCTGCCAAACCCATGATAGGGTAGCTTTTCTTACTGTATTATGGGTACTGGCCATCCCACATCTTCCACTCAGTTGAGCACTGTCATGCATTCAGGCCATTCTTCAAGGCACTCTTTATTTGCATTCAGCACAATCTCCTCAGGCTGTGATCCAGCGCTAATAGCGCCGGGGGTTTGGCAACTCGTGATGAGGCCCTATATCAGCTATGATGGATCAAGGCATTTTAGTGATGTCAGAGTCACCATGCAATACCGCAGTGTATCCCACCAAAAAATCAAAGGGTGGATTGTGGCGTTTAATTCAGGATATGAGGCCGATTAACCAGATTGTAGAGGTAGAGTTTCCTCCAGTTACAAATCCCGCGAGCATCCTATGTAGTATCCTGGTAGAAGCACAATATTTCACAGTGATTGACTTGAAAAATTTGTTTTTCTCAATCCCTTTGCATAAGGATTCTCAAGATCTGATGTAATTTACGTTCTTTTAGACTAAGTTGAAAAGCACAAGATTACCTCAAGGATATTGTGAGTCTCCATCCATTTTCAATAGGGTCCTCTGGATGGACCTCATCAATATTTGATTTGCCAAGTGTCGTGCTGCAATACATAGATAATAGTTTAGTCTGCAGCACATCAGAAGAAGACTTCAGACAAAGGGCCTCATTACACAGATTGCGGTAAGGGAATAACAATACTGGTAAGGGAATACCGGTATCGTTAAAAACCCTTCCCGATTACGACCCGGCCAACCGCAATTAGCGGCACCACTAAGAACGGTGCCACTAATAGCGGCTAGTCCGCGGGCGCGCGACCCCTCATCCCGTAAATAGCTGCATGCCGCTATTAGCACACCATCACAAGCCATGCAGACATGCTAATAGCGGCATGGAACAGCCCCAAAAAGCCCATACCGGCATGGTGTAAATAACAGCATTGTGAACCACCCGCTAAGAGAAATGAGCAGTGTTCCCACCTGCTACAGGTGGACACAATCAACACAGATGGAGGCAATGGAGACTGTGGCAGCACAAAAGGAGCATACCACACCCCTTCCCACACCAAGATGGTTCCAATACTAACAGCATTACATGGGCTGGAGGACATGATTGCATTGCAGCACCAACAACAACAGGCAGCACAGAGGAGATGCAGGAGGAGGAGGAGGAGGGCAAGACAGGCACAGCAAGCCCCACCAGTGCAGCCAGCAATCCCCAGGATCCGAGCCAGTCCATTCAACCTAACCCCTGAGCAGATACACACCCTGTATGTCTGGACCGGGATACCATCACCAGCATCGTGGGCATGATACATGACGACATTGTGAGCCTGATAGACATCAGAACTGCCATCCCACCTCTACTGAAGGTGGTAACTGTGCTCCACTTCCTGGCCATAGGCACCTACCAGCATACAGTAGGGCAGATGCATGGCATCTCACAACCAGTATTCTCACACACGTTGACGCAGGTGCTTGATGCCCTCCTCAAGCACACAAGTGAACACATATCCCTGCCACGGACTGCCCAGGAGATCTCCCACACCAAAGTTGGCTTCTATTCACTGGCAGGCATCCCAAGTTGCATCGGGACCATCGACTGCACCCGTGTGGAATTGGTGGTCCCACATTACAATGAAGCAGTCTACCGAAACAGAAAGCAATTCCACTCCATCAATGTCCAAATGGTATGTGACTCAAACAAGATAATCACACATTGTTGTGCCCGATATCCTGGATCAACCCATGATTCAATGGTCCTGCGGAACTCAACAATACCACGCTACATGGAGCGACAAGCCGGACAACGTTCGTGGCTACTTGGTGAGTAGCAGGGCAAGCACATGGCAGTGTGATGTGGGTTGTGATTGGGGGGGAGAGGTGCATACTCCAACTGGGTGTGATTGGGGGGGAGAGATGCATACTTCAACTGACCCCATATGACACAAATCAGCAACATGGCACCAATATGCGATTAGAAAATTTGTGCTGCACAACATCACTACAGCTATGCGACCTTGAGTGCATGGGAAGGGATCACCTCTAGCCATTGTACTGAACCACACCCCATACCACTACTGAAGTGATGCTTCACAGCATGGCAACATCGATTTCAGAATGGCAGTACACTATTTATTTATTTATTTATTTATTTATTTATTTATTTATATTGCGCCGGTAGCTCGCAAGCTTCGGGGCGCAGAGACAGGAACACGAGAGACAAGTGACGGATAACCTACACGAAGCACAAGACAGATATAGAAGATATGGAACTGGGCCAGAAAAATGTATATGTTTTACTTAAAGATGTATGTTTTCAATTGTTTACGGAAGCGTTGGTAGTTGGCTTCCATCCTTATCTGGCCTGGAAGGTGGTTCCAGAGGCCTGATACGGTGACAGGGAAGGATTTGCCTGCTCCGTTTTTGAGTCTGAAAGGATCTGTCGTAATCAGTCCTTGTTCGGCTGATCTTAGCTCTCTGGAGGGCTTATATGGGATGATTCTACTTCTCATGTAAGCTGGAGCTTTGCCATATATACATCTGTGTGTGAGCGTGAGCGACTTAAATTGGACTCTTTCTTTGATTTTTAACCAATGTAGTTCTTTCCTGGCTTCACTAATGTGCTGGTTCCTAGGTATTTGTTTGATGATTCGTACTGCATTATTTTGCAGGACTTGGTAGCTGTGGTAACAGTTTTTGTTAGAACCCAGTATTAACGCGTTGCCGTAATCGAGGTGAGATAGAATTGTAGCTCTTGCGATCGTGGCGCTGTTTTCCTCCGATAGATAGGGTCTGATGGCTTTCAATAAGCGGAGGTGATAGGAGCATGTTTTTTTCACATAGAGGGTTTGAGCCTCGGATCCCAGGGATGCTTCTAACATCATCCCCAAGGTTTTAACCTTGTTAAGGACTTTTATTGGAGTGTTTTTGATGGTAAAGGTGTTATATGCGGGGTGGAGCTTGGATCTGACCAAATTGGAACCAAAGACCATGAGCTCGGTTTTATTTCCCCAATGTACTCTAGATGTTCTATTTTGTAAGAAGGACATGATCCAGCTTATTGCTTCGTCTGAGCAGTTTGCTGTTTCTTTTAGAGCTGACTTAAGTAAGTTGTGGTCTAGTAAGTCAAAAGCCACGCTCAGATCTAAAAGTATTAGCAGTCCAGCTTTTCCCTGATCAATAATGTTAAACATCTTAGTCTGTAGATCCAGCATGGCTGTTTCTGTGCTATGTGCTGGTCGAAATCCTGACTGTTGATGATGGAGGAGATCAGAGCTTTCTACATGTTCCTGAAGTGGTGTGGTGGCAATTTTGTCCATGATTTTAAGTATGAAATTGCAGTTAGTTATGGGCCTTAGGTTGTTTGGGTCCCTTTGGTCTAGGTTAGGTTTTTTTACAAGGGGTGTGACTGTTACCTTTTTTATGCTTTTTGGTACATTTTGATCACGGAAGGATGTGTTTATTACTTTGGTTAGAGCTGGTGCAAAAATAGCTGGATGGTCTAGGATCAGGTTGGCCGGGAGTATGTTTTCCGCACACATGGAGGGTTTCATGGATGCTAGGGTTTTTATCATGTCATTGGTAGTGATGGGATGGAACTTGAATTGGGTCGTCTGGTGTACACGTTCCTCTGGTGTGTCTTTAGTGGAAGACTTAGAAGCTGCTTGGGATTTGGCTATGATGTCCTTGGCCTTATTAATTTTATTAAAGAGTGCAATCTGTGTTGCGTCGCATTCTTCTTGGGTGGGCGAAAAGACAGGGGTTAAGCTTTTTGGCTTATCTATGGATTTTAATATATTGAAAAGTTTGCTGGTGGAGTTGGCTGCTACTGAAATCTGTTTATCGTAGTAGTTTTTCTTAGCCTCAATTATCATCCCTTTGTAAATTTTCTCGCTGGTTTTCCAGAGAGATTTATTTTCCACCGTGGGTTTTTTTCTCCATTCATTTTCCCTATTCCTTTTAAGCTTCTTCTGTTCGAGAAGTTCCTCTGTGAACCACTCTTGTTTTATTTTTTTAGGTCTAGAGGTTTTGCTTTGGAGTGGAGCTTCACGGTCCACTAGTGCCTGTAAATGGCCGAGTAGGTTGAATAGGGTGATTTCGCATGTATCCTCATTTTTTCCCTCTATTTCATGAGCATCTGGGCATTGCAACAGGTGCTCTTCGTTGATGTTTTTATAGTTCTGCAGTGTTTTTTTGATAGGAAGATTGGGAAATTTGGGCCTTTGTGCAGGGGGATAGATATGAAAGGTCACACTGTAGTGGTCCGACCATATACATGGGTCAGTTTTGTAATCTTGGGATGTGAGGTTGTTGGTGACAACCCAGTCAAGTAGGTGGCCGTTGACCATGGTGGGATCGGTATTCATCACTTGGTAGTCTATGTTGTTCAGGAGTTTCTCCAATTTAATGGCCTCCCTGTCTTTCGGGTCCCCCCGCCACCGATTGAAATCTCCTAAAAGTAGAGTGGCGGTATTGGGTCCTTTGATCATATTAAGCTGGTTTGTGATTTCTTCGTTGAAGTTGGGCATAGTGACAGGTGGTCTGTACACTACAATTATGTTAAGGCTGCTATTATTGGTTTGAAGATGTTTAAGGTGGAGGATCTCTGAACCGTTACATTGTATTTTGATCGGGAACAGTTGGATAGTGCCCCTGGCGATTACGGCCATGCCACCCCCTTGTCCTGATTCCCTGTTGGTATAATATATAGTGTAGCCCTCTGGGACTGCTAGATCACAGGTAGGACCGACGGGTTCTTTTAGCCAGGTCTCGGTAATACACATGATATCTATTTTTTCTGCGGATATCGTGTCATGGACGCTGATGGCATGTTTGTTGAGGGAACGAGTGTTGAGGAGACAGATCTTTAGATCTGGAGGAGGTTGGAGTGGCGATTTCTTGAGGATAGTGTTCGATTGTGTTCTTTTCTCACGTCTCTTAATAGCAAGGGTTTCTGTAGAGGAGAGTCTAACATCGGGATTAGTTTGTTCAAGGATTGCGTCACAAGCTGCTTTGGCAAGCTTTGTGTTTTGGTAATTACGATTGATGTTGGCCACTATGTCAAAAGGTAGAAGCCCCATGGTTTTTGATTAGCAGTGGTTTCTGGGCAGCGTGCTTTGCACCGGACGCCGTGGACGGCGAGGACCGGCGCAAGACCGGCTTAACCCTGAAGCGCCGGCGCTGAAGCGCCTGACGTTTCCCTATGAAGTACTAGCACTGTGGTACCAATTTTGCCTGGGCCCAGGAACACCTAAGACCTGTCCACGCCCAGGACATGGCAGTTACTGGTGGAGGCATGCATGGTGCATGTCCACTTGCAGGGACTAGTTCACCTTCTCACATTGCAGTTACACAGATCGTCTCCATGCATGCTGGGATTTGTGGATGCCAATCACAATGCAAACTGGATTAGTGTGATATGTACAGGTTGCACTTTAGGTGAACAGTAACAAGTCCCCATTGTTCCACCCATGCAGGTGATGCTGGCTATCCCCTGAAGAGGTGGCTCCTTACCCCTGTACAGAACCCACAGAACAGGCACGAAGAGGAATACAATCGTGCACATGCCCGTACCCGCGTCATGATTGAGCAGACTTTTGGCCTCTTGAAGACACGGTTCCGGTGCCTAAGCAGGTCGGGTGGGGCTCTCCTGTATGGCCATGAGAAGGTGGCCAAGATCACCATGGCATGTGTCATGCTGCACAATATGAGTATCAGAAGGAATGTGCCAATGCCCCCTGACGTTGAAATGCAACCACCTGATGAGGATGATTAAGGGGATGAGGAGGGAGGGGGTGTGGCTGCAGGTCATGCAAGAGGCGATGCCCAGGAGGGACGCAATGTGCATCAGCAACTGATCAACCAAATATTCTGAATCACATGGTTCAACTCTGTTTGATTGATGTGGCTATTAGTGCACTGGTGTTTGTGGTGAAGCGCACAATGGGCCCTGTCCCCCAATAAAGTTCACATGCAGAATGATAAGGTCCAAGCCTGTGTCTTAACTTGTCACCAGTGTATTAAACATATTTTGAGAAGAAAAAGTGCATGGCCCCAAATATGCAACCACCCTTACCCCCCTCCCCCCACAACACTCCCAAAACACCCTTTCCCCTCTCCCCCACAACACTCCCAAAACACCCTTTCCCACCTCCCCCACAACACTCCCAAAACACCCTTTCTCCCCTCTACCCACAACACCCCCATGTGTGGCTTGCACAACATTGGTGTCCTGCTGCACATGTGCCAGCTAGATCCTGCTGGCCCTACTTCCCATGCCCATCACCACCATTCGGAGGTTGGGAGGGTGTGCGCCTCATGGTGCGCATGGAGCGGCGGCGGGGGCTTGTCTGCCTTGAACTTGCAGAGGAGGAGGTGTCTGGTTGTTCCTGTGGTGATGGTGGGTACTGTCGGTCCATCGCGTCCGCTATGCGGGTGAGGACCTGCCTCAGTTGTGCCATCTCATCACAGAGCCTGTTGGTACAGGCTTCCATGCCCTCCCTCAACTGCCTTGCATTCTCCCTGAACTTCTCCCTCAGGCGGGCTGCCTCATCTACATGCTGGCCAACGAGCTGTAATATCCTCCTGGCGCTGCCTGATGGTGGCCAGGTCATGGCCACTGTGACCAGCTCGTGAGGTGGCTGCTGCACCTTGGTGTATGCCTCGGCCATCAGGTGAGGGCACCTGTGGGTTCCAGCACCCTGCCATGGTCTCGTCGCCAGATTGGCCATGGCTACTGGATCGTGGTGTTGGCCGTGGGCTTGCTTCTCTTTATCCTGGGGGGCTGGGGGTCTGCATTTGCATGGGCAAGTCACTGGTCTCCTCCACGTCGGACAGCAGCTCAGTGGCTGCTGCCTCACCAGTCGAAGTGGTGGCAGCAGAGAGTGGGCCCTCCGTGGGTGTTTCCTGTGTTGCGGGGATCACAGCAGTGGGTGCAGCAATTGTTGCAGCCATAGCTTCAGGTCTTGGTGCAGTGGCTCTCTTGCTGTGTTTGCCCCTCTAACAAGCTTGGATTCATCAAGGTGACGTGAAAGTGTATGCTGTAGAGACCCCAGCACCCCTCACCCATTCAGAATCAAGTTAAGAAGAAGCAGCTCAGCACGTACAGACTAGATCGATGACAAGGAAGAAGGACCCAGAGACTATCCAATAGATAGATAAAGACTACTTTAGACTGTGACTCATTTGCAGGCACTCTTGTAGTAGCGTGGTAGGAGTGCAAATCACCAATTGTACTTGATTCACAGGAATTTGATGACTTTAGACTTTGGCTTCCCTGGAAATCACTCTTTGTATCTATTACAGCACAGAGTGAGAAAGTTACTTTTCTTAAGCCACAGAAGTGTGTTGACATTTGACTTTGGAGTACAAAAGAAAAAAGCAAAGAATGCCAGATCTGGATTTTATGTTTGATGATTGGAAGTGAGAGCAGTTCTCCAATTCTTTCCAAACCGAGTTTCAATTTGGGTGGCCATATGGTGCTCACTGATGTCGATGTACACAGACTAATTCTTGCTGTTTTCATCTTTATACTCAGAGCTTACCCTGCTCTTGTTGGCCGTCACATTGATATGCACACTTTCATCCAAGATTTTAAGAAGGGCCCAGCGATTAGATGTCTCTGGAAGCAATTCTAGACCAGATCAGACAATTACCTGAGCATCTCTTTGAATGCACAAATTGTCTTGTAGAGTGATGACATTCACAATTTACTGGCCTTGATCTTTTATTATTTGCTTGAAGCACATCCTTATCTTGTTTGGCGTAAGGACAACCCATTTGTGTTCATTCGGAATCCTATCAATTGGCCTGCAATCAGCCAGCTACTTGTGGAACTTGTGGAGCAGATTCGGCATCCTGTTGGTGAAGCATAATGTACTAGTGTATGATATGATATTATATGATATGATAGGTTTTTTATAACGCATTTAATACCTAGAGGTTTCTAAGCACAGACTCAGCGATCGAACCTGTGTGGCTCCGTGCCATCTTGCTTCCAAGGCGGGCATGTTGCCGCTGAGCTGATATATGCTTGCTCAATGTTTATCATTGTTTTTCTGATCCTGATAATTCATGCTGCGTATGTTATGGGTCCAAGGAAGGGAAGAGTTCCTTTAATTCTTCCCACTCCAGGAGCTAATTGAGAGTTAGACATTGCAAGAAAGGCTAGGCCCTATGGGAGTGCCCCTACACCAGTGGTGCATGAGAAAGCACCTTGTTCTGTGACAAATGGGTCTGAGATTCCCTTTGGGGGAGGTCGGCTTTACATGTTTTACATGATCTTTGGATGCCTGTGTATTATGCAAAGAAGAGACCCAAGAGACATGCAATAGAAGTTGATTAGGAATTAAATAATTATTTAGACTGTACTGCACATTTGAGAAATAATATGTGGTATCAGCATGTGAAAGAGGCGGGAAAACCAACTTATGTCAGGAATGCTATGTATGTGAACTCTTGCCTCATAGTATGGGGAAGTCTAAGGTTTTTATAGCCATTGAAATAGATGTTCAAACAGCACATTGCCTATCTCACATAGCACTTGGCCTAGCAAGTGTCCAGTTCATGGGCGAACAGCATCTTTGGTTTGTCCAAGAGAATGGTCATCCCCTGATGAAGATGACTATATTCAAGATCTGAAGAAAAGATCAAGGGCACACACCAGAAATCATGTGAGAAGATATGAACAGCCTGGTAAGAAGGGAGGAAGAATCAGATGGGAAGTGAACAGAAGACTTGAAAGCACAGGAAAGACTGAGGAGAAATTTGAAGATAGTAGGAAAGAGGCCAGATGCAGATCTGGGGGTCAGTACTTTTTTTCCAGATGCCTGGGAGGAAGGTGTAGTTATCTGCAGAGCTTGGGTAGTGATTGGTCACCACAAACCAACCATTGACATTGTGGAAAATTAATGCAAAACTCTATGGCCAAAACTTGCAAAACTATTGACATGGGTCGAAAGAAAAAGGAGGGCCTTTGCAGATAGTGCCTCTAGACAATGTAAAGCTGTGTTTTAGAAATAATGGCATGAGAAAAGTTGTAGATAATCAAAATTGTGGTCTAATCTTCATTGTGCCATGAATGAGCATTGGAACAGCAGTAATAATGGATCACTACTGGGCTTGTGGATCCACAAAGAAGCTACCCAGAGATTGGGGAGGACTGTGTTCTTTGGCAATTGTCCATGTTACAACATTGGTGATTCCAAAGAGTGACCTGAACATTGGTGAATTCCCAGATGCTCACCTGAGAAAGAAGAGATCTTCTGAGATCTTGAGTCGATTGAAGAGAGAGAACTATTTCTCAGCAAAGTCAATAGAAGCTTTTGATTCCATCCCATATGAACACAGATTGCTTAGTAAGATTTCATCGATATTCACGATAATCTTCATGCCCAGGATGTAGACGGTTGCAAATACAATGGTTACACATGACCAAATGGGAGCTGTTGCAGACAATCAACACTACCATAAAGGGATTCAATGCTATCAAGGAAGAGCTGAGAGCAAAATGACTAATAATAATAATAATAATAATACATTTATTGTGAATTAGTTCATATTGAACTTTACACAAACCATACAAATACATACAACTAATACATACATACTTAATGCATACATAATTACAATCAGAACATTAAATATAACACTTATATAAACATTATATAAAATTATTTAAAATATATCTTTCATATGAATACATAAATACAATCACGATACATATCCAGGTATCAATCATCGTACTTGTAATCATTTACATACTCATAATTGTAATTGTAATCGTAAGGGGCCATGCCACAGGGTTCCAATTTAGGAGCAGGTTCCGTGAGGCCCCCTCATAATGCTGATGTAACCGGCTGATTTTGGAAAAAGCTTTTAACTTTAACCCAAACCCTGTAGAGGGCCAACTGAGTCCTAATTGAGTCAGAGTTTAAACAATAATCCCAGAAGGCCTCTCCCTTAATAGTCTTGTAGTTGTTTACCAGTTTTCCCAATAGGCACATATACAACGGACCCAAACGAGGGCACAAAGTCAGGACGTGTCTAGTAGTTTCTAGAAGTTCTTCCTTCTCACAGATACGGCAACATCTATCCTTTGATGGAATGCCCAACTGTGGCCCAGTGACCGCTAACACCTGAAGCTGGTTCGTCCGCAGCCTTAGCATGAATTGACGCACCTCAGGATCTGGACATAATAACAAATATTGTTGAGGCTTTCTATATCTATGTATTACATGCGTTACCGCTCCATACCCCTTCAAAGTAGCCAGGTGGATGTAGTTCTGAGTCCAATCCCATCTGTTCATTTTTTGTATAAAAGATTTTTTTTGGTGGATAAATGGCATTAACCGCTTCTTATCATGGGACCAGTCTATAGCAGCAAAGAGAGACTCATTTAACTGTTTATAACTGTTCCCTTGAGGTGACTTTTCTTTATCGAGGTTAGCACCAACCAATCTGAGCAGAGGACATAGCTTTCAGATAAAACACACCTCGGGCTCGCAATGCCACACCTTTCAATGATGTTAAACCCAGTTCCAGCCTAAGGTACTGAACTGAACACGCCGGGCCCATGCCCAGTACCGCACATCAATACTGCCCCTCTATTATATTAAGCCAGTTCAGATCTTGTATGGCGAGTGCCTCCAGGCCATACAATATTGCGGGGACAAAACACTGTTGGTAAAGTCCTTTGGCAAATGTACATGCCTGCAATATAAGAAGTTTTGCCCGTCTCTTTTTTGCGTGATAATCAAATTATAATTGGGTTGAGCATCAAATTCTAATCCCAAATATGTGTATGAATGTTCAATGCTTATTCTACCCAGGTTTGTCCCGACCCGTGAACGACTTGAGGCCACGACTAATGACTCTTCAGATCATATAGGTCCTTGACATGATCACAGCTATGGATGGAGGTGTTTTAGCCAAAATCGAAGAATCATGTTGCACATTCATACCTTCTCATGATGACGAGAATGGCACATAGACAGAGGCCATATCGATGTTGACAAACCTACATGTCCAGATGATAGACGAAGTAGAAGACATTGCTGATGACAGTTGGTTTGGATCAATTTTCTCGTGGGTTCCACAATGGATGGCGGTCATGTTCAAGATACTAGGAGCCCTCTTGGTGATGGGTATGGTCGGATTGTGTGTGATCAGAATAATAATTGCACAATACAAGAAGACTGCAAAAAAAGCAGTAAGAATGAAGATTATGATTGATGTTGAATCAGGAGTGGAGCCTAAAGAGCTGACAGATGAAGAAATCAGAGACTACGCGAAGGCCAGCATTCACACACTTGAGTGAACAAAGTTCCTGTATCTGAGACATCACAAGAAATATATGGGAAGATGGATCTATTGTAGCCCAAATGGACAATGCACACTTGTGACCTGGTATTTTGATGAGCATGTGAAATCATCTGGATGTCTGAAAGGAGTCATAAAGATATGGGTCCCAAAGAAGCATTTCTTCTGGACTGGACTAGACGAGAATGTCTTGATGTGAAGATTGATGATAGAGTGGTTGATGAATCACCCAGAGGGGGTAGTGTAGATGTGGTGTCAAGTACCCCCATCAAAATCTCGGCCCCCATGTTGCCTATATGTTGGGAACCGGAAATGGTGACACATGCAGTTCGGGCTTGAGATGAAGATGCTCATGCTACAGAAACGTTGAGGAATATGTCAATCAGTTTATACTTATATAGATGCAGTAACGCAAGTAGGGAAAAGTAATCATAAATGCTGGCTACGAAGTTACTTAGATTGCAGCTATACGCCAATGTATACATATAGAATGAACAGAACCTGAATGTCCATAATGCACTTTAGCAAGGCTTGAAACCCCATGGTTGTAAGGAATTTCAGTGTGTGGCGCAGTTGGAAATTACTGATGGCAAGGCAAATTTCGAGAAAGGCTTGGCTGGCCCAGCACCATGAAGATGAGTCCATAGTCAGTTGGGCGCCTGTCAAAAAGTCTTCAATGAACATGAGAAAAGAACAAACTCCAGTTTGAAGGAGAGTGAAAAAACACTAAAGGCACCAAGAGTTCATCATTTAATAGAATTAAATGCAGCTAAAGGCTCAAAAGAGTGGTCTCTAGTCACATGGGTGAAATCAAAATAGCTTGGGTGAAGCTCCACTGAAACCAGAGGACAGAACGATGCAACACTCCCTTTATTTCTCAGGTGCAAGCAGCTTCTGCAAGGCCAAGCCTTAATTGACTAGCAGACTGTAGGAGTGATGATAGATGTTGGATTCATTGTTGGGAGGCAAGACCATGCTAAAACTCCATGCACCTGGGATTCTAGCCTGCATGCTGCTAGCGTGTAGAATATTCCAAAAGGGTATAAGAGTGCCAATCCAATCATAGAGGGCCAAGTAATAAAGAGCTCTATAGTTTGTGTAACCAATCAATTGTTGTGTATTTAGTGACGATGATGATGACCATTCATTTGGGATGGGCTTAGTTGTCCACCTGACTTAAGATACCCAATCATAACCTCTGGCTATATAGAACGTATACTTAGATGTTCCCTGAAAGACAACCACCATTAATCATACATTTTTGTAGCTTGCCACGAAGTATGATGTCGGCAATGACGAGTTTTTGTTATAAAAGTACTGTTTTTTCTGAAATGTGTTGAGATTGTGCTGTGCGACATCGGATGATGTCCGTTGTACTCCCTGTTTCAGATACATGATAATAAAACAGAATGCAGTTTTGCCAACTTCCCGAGTCGTTTTGATTATTGATGTTTGAGTAACCTCTGCATTACCATCCACCTGTAAGTATTGCTGCCTCGCCTTAAAGGACTCTAGGTCTAGGAGTTCAGAGTGATCAGACAGTAAGGGTTGGAACCATGCGAGAACAGGACCAGAGACTCCAGCAGTGGCCAGACGACTGATCAGGATGGAGTGGTCGACAGTATCAAAAGCAGCTGAAAGATCCAACAGGATCAATGCCGCCACTTCACCCTGATCTTTGATCAGCCCAAGGGCATCCAGTACCGAGAAAAAAACGGTCTTGGTACCTTGGCCAGGTCTAAAACCTGACTGAAATGCATCAATCAGAGACATGTCTTCATCAAACTGTCCAAGCAAAGGGGCGACCAGACTCCAAAAACTTCATTAAAAAATGAAGAAGTGAGATAGCCCGAGAGTTGGCAGAAACCAAAGGATCAAGGGAAGGCTTCTTGAGCAACGGAATCACCATAGCACATTTAAGCTTGGCAGGGATAATCCCAGTCGAGCAGGAATGATTAATTGCAATCATGATATGTGAGATAATCAAAGGCAGAATCACTTTCACAATTATCAAGAGGATAGCATCACTAGGCAAGGCAGATTTCATCCTCTCCAACACCAAAATAATGTCAACATCAGAGAAAAAGGGAAAGAATCCCAGCACCAACTGGCCATAGGCGGAGGCCCAGAGCCCTGATCAGCAGCAACAGCAAGTACACCTCAGAAGCAAGAGGTAGAGTTCAGCACTCAACTCTTACTGTCAATGCAAGTGCAGCGTAGAGTAGGTATTATGCCATTGATGACCCAAGTACATCTCAGAAGCAAGAGGTAGAGTTGAGCACTCAACTCTTGCTGCCAATGTCAATAGAGTGTAGAGTGGGTATTATGCCATTGATGACCCGAGTACATCTCAGAAGCTAGAGGTAGATTTGGGCACTTAAGGCTTAATGTCAAGCAAGAGCTCTATGAAGAATGTCTAGTCTGGGACATTATGTCCTGTAGGATATCATTGCATGACCCAGTGACATCATTGACTTCTACAGTGTGAGGAGCAGTGCAGGTACCTCAGGGTGTGCATCGGATGACCCCTGTCAGTGCTAGCAATGGTCCAGTCCAGGATACAGGAAATCAAGGACCACCAACATGGTGTTGTCCTAGTTCTGAATGGCTCAGGTTTGGAAAGTCACCCAAAAGATAATGTTTTTTGCTGGGGTGTCATATATATTTGTTTTTGATTCACTCTGGTTGAAAAGAGTAGCATGGAAAAAACAACTCTAAAAGGCACCTGGAAACTGTGTTCTCCCCAAAGTCCCTGGAGGATTCCATTTTGAAATGTGATGAGCCCCATGTCCCTTGATGTTCTCGCTGTTGAACTCAGTTGTCCACAGAGAGCTGTGCAGCTGTGAGACAATTGCAAGATGAAAAATATGTTGTTCTCTATTGAGACCAGAGCTGTGATGAGATGATTCCCATTGGAATTAAGTTTATAAATGGAAAAATTAGTTGTCACTCATCTGATCATGATTCTCCAAAGAATGGGTCATGTGTCAAAGTAACTTGTTATTCGTTTTTGAGGCCAGAAATGATTTCTATCCAGAGACTGCGAAGAACTTCCAAACTATGCATTACGATGACATACTAATTATAGCTATGCTTGCTCATTATGGAGGTGTGGATAGGGAGAGGTAGGACAACACTCAACCTTGTTATAAATGGGTGCACAGGTTATTGTGGACCGAGTCCTAGTAGTATGTTGGCTAACGAGCCACAGAAGACACCTGCTGGGAGATAGAAATACATGTTGAAAGGAGGAGCAACTTTTGGGAAGTTCACCCTTGCTCCTGAAGTGCATTGCTTGCTTTCTACGAATCACCCTTGGCTGCAGAATAGCAGACCCCATTTCATGACTGGGGTCGCAGAGGTGGTGCACATGATGGCTGCCTGGCTTCTGCAGGGTCACAGGAATCCCCACTGGACTCTGGTGCTGCTTATCCTGTGTGTAAGCCCAGGGCAAGTTCACACGGCGCCTTTCAACAGCTGCACTTTAGAAGCAAGTGATCAGCGAGGAATCACACGAGAAGGGGACCTGATCCTGGGAGCAGTGATGCAGTTTGGGGGCCATGGGTCAGGCCCAATTGCGAACTTCACCCAGAGACCTGTCTTCATCGATTGGCACAGGTAAGTGTTAGGCACAGGTAGGTGTTGCTTCCCAAAAGTGCCTGGGTTTCCCAGCTGCGGCAGGGTTATCACTAAGTGTTACGGTGCAGGGACAGCAATTTCCCACTGGTGTGCATTTCACAATCGGTAACACAGGCATTCTTATACACTGCTCCTATTAGTATTATATTACATAGATATTATGAAGGCTTTCATATATTTGCTGCTGACCTCCATTACTAGGCGTATGTGTGTGTGTAATGGATTCAGAGGGAATGATTTAATCTGCAAACAGTGGCAATGCCAAACCTGATCAATACACCATGTATAGGCAGAACATTGATTGCTGCGCTATGAGGAGGGCTTCAAGCTGCACCACACTGACGAGGCGCCAGTCTGGTCCCATTGGTGCCAAGAGAAAGAGTAATTTGCAGATGATCCGTCGCCTACTATAATGGTGCTGACGACATAACAATGGAATGTAAGGAAGGTCACAGAAGTCAAGTGGTTATGATTAATGTAACATGTTTCTATTTAGTGTTTACTCCTAAAATATTACCAGACCTCAATCAAACTATGTTTGATTTTCAAAAAATGTTGCACCTTAACAGAGGCATGTTGCCTCTATCCTAGCTGTATTGACTCACACTCTTCAGGTGTTATCATAAGGCAGTCACACAGTCTATGCTATAGGTCATGAGCTCTGGACGGTGAGTATTCATGAGCCATGTGCTCATTGACGACATGCAGAATACAGTAGTTCATGAGCTCTGGAAGCTGAGTATTCAGCAGTCTTGTGCTCATGGATGACATGCAGAATACAATAGTTCATGAGCTCTGGAAGCTGAGTATTCAGCAGTCTTGTGCTTATGGATGACATGCAGAATACAATAGTTCATGAGCTCTGGAAAGTGAGCATTCATGAGTCTTGTGCTCAAGCATGACATGCAGAATACAATAGTTCATGAGCTCTGGAAGGTGAGCATTCATGAGTCTTGTGCTCAAGGATGACATGCAGAATACAATAGTTCATGAGCTCTGGAAGGTGAGCATTCATGGGTCTTGTGCTCATGGATGACAAGCAGAATACAATAGTTCATGAGCTCTGGAAGCTGAGTATTCACGAGTCTTGTGCTTATGGCGGACATGCAGAATACTATAGTTCATGAGCTCTGGAAGGTGAGTATTCATGAGTCTTGTGTTCAAGGATGACATGCAGAATACAATAGTTCACGAGCTCTGGAAGGTGAGTGTTCAGGAGTCTTGTGCTCATGGATGACATGCAGAATACAATAGTTCATGATCTCTTGAAGCTGAGTATTCATGAGTCATGGGCTCATGGATGGCAGGCAAAATACAATAGGTCATGAGCTCTTGAAGGTGAGTACTCATGAGTCTTGTGCTCATAGAGGACATGTTGAATATAATAGTTCAAGAACTCTGGAAGATGAGTATTCATGAGTCTGGTGCTCATGGATGAGTTGCAGAATCCAATAGGTCATGAGCTCTGCAAGCTGAATATTCAGGGGTCATGTGCTCATAGATAACATGCAGAATACAATAGTTCATGAGCTCTGGAAGGTGAGTATTCATTAGCCGTGTGCTCATGAATGACATGCAGAATACAATATTTCATGAACTCTGGAATATGAGTATTCATGTGTCTGGTGCTCATGGATGAGATGCAGAATCCAATAGGTCATGAGCTCTGCAAGATGAATATTCAGGGGTCTTGTGCTCATAGATGACATGCAGAATACAATAGTGTATGAGCTCTGCAAGGTTTGTATTCATGAGTCTTGAGGTCATGAATGAGATAAAAATGCAATAGTTCATGAGTTCTGGAAGGTGAGTATTCACGAGTCTTGTGCTCATGAATGACATGCAGAATGCAATAGTTCATGAGCTTTGGAAAGTGAGTATTCAGGTGTCTTATGCTCATGGATGATATGCAGAAAACAATAGTTAATGAGCTCTGGAAGCTGAGTATTCAGGAGTCTTTTGCTCATGGATGACATGCAGAATACAATAGTTGATGAGCTGTGGAAGGTGAGTATTGATGAGTTATGTGTCCATGGATGAAATGCAGAATACAATAGGTCATGAGCTCTGGAAGGTGAGCATACATGAGTCTTGTGCTTATGGATGGCATGCAGATTACAATAATTCATGAGCTCTGAAAGCTGAGTATTCATGACTCTTTTGCTCATTGATTACATGCTGAATTAAATAGTTCATGAACTATGGAAGAAGAGCATTAATGAGTCTTGTGCTGATGGAGGACATGCAGAATACAATAGGTCATGAGCTCTGGAAGGTGAGCATTCATTGGTCTTGTGCTCATGGATGAGATGGAGAATATAATAGTTCATGATCTCTGAAATCTGAGTATTCATGAGTCTTTTGCTCATTGATTACGGACTGAATATAATAGTTCATGAAATCTGGAAGATGAGCATTCATGAGTCGGGTGCTAACTCATGGACGGGATTCAGAACATAATAGGTCATGAGCTCTGCAAGCTTAATATTCAGGGGTCTCGTGCTCATAGATGACATGCAGAATACAATAGTTTATGAGATCTGGAAGATTTGTATTCATGAGTCTTGGGCTCATCAATGACAATCAGAATACAATAGTTCAGGAGCTCTGGAATCTGAGTATTCAGGAGCCGTGTGCTCATCGATGACATGCAGAATACAATAGTTCATGAGCTCTGGAAGCTGAGTAATCATGAGTATAGTGATTATGGATGACATGCAGATTACAATAGATCATGAGCTCTGTAAAGTGAGTATTCATGGGTCTTGGGCTCATGGATGACAAGCAGAACACAATAGTTCCTGAGCTCTTGAAACAGAGTTTTCATGTGTTTGGTGTTCATGGATGACATGCAGATTACAATAATTAATGAGCTGTAGAAGGTGAGTATTGATGAGTTATGGGCTAATGGATGAAATGCAGAATACAATAGGTCACGAGCCCTGGAAGGTGAGCATTCATGAGTCTTGTGCTTATAGATAGCATGCAGATTGCAATAATTCATGAGCTCTGAAAGCTGAGTATTCATGAGTCTTTTGCTCATTGATTACATGCTGAATTTAATAGTTCATGAACTCTGGAAGATGAGCATTCATGAGTCTTGTGCTCATGGATGACATGCAGAATACAATAGGTAATGAGCTCTGGAAGGTGAGCATTCATTGGTCTTGTGCTCATGGATGAGATGGAGAATACAATAGTTCGTAATCTCTGAAAGCTGAGTATTCATGAGTTTTTTGCTCATTGATTACATGCTGAATTAAATAGTTCATGAACTATGGAAGAAGAGCATTAATGAGTCTTGTGCTCATGGAGGACATGCAGAATACAATAGGTCATTATCTCTTGATGGCAAGCATTCATGAGTCTTGTGCTCATTGGTGAAACGCAGAATACAATAGTTCATGAGCTCTGGACGGTGAGTATTCATGAGTCTTGTGCTCATTGATGGCATGCAAAATACAATAGTTCATGAGCTCTGGAAGGTGAGTATTCATGAGTATTGTGCTTATGGATGACATGCAGCACAATAGTTCATGTGCTCTGGAAGGTGAGTATTCAGGAGTCTTGTGCTCATGGATGACATGCAGAACACAATAGTTCATGAGCTCTGGAAGCAGAGTATTCATGAGTCTTGTGTTTAAGGATGACATGCAGTTTACAATAGTTCATGAGCCCTGTAAATTGAGTATTCACGAGTCTTGTGCTCATGGATGACTTGTAGAATACAATAGTTCATGAGTTCTGAAAGGTGAGAATGCATGAGTCTTGTGCCCATGGATGACATGCAGAACACAATAGTTCATGAACTCTGGAAACTGAGTATTCATGAGTCTTGTGCTTATGGATGACACGCAGATTACAATAGTTCATGAGCTCTGTAAGGAGAGTATTCATGAGTCTTGTGCTCATGGATGACATGCAGAATACAATAGGTCATGAGCTGTGTAAGGTGAGTATTCATGAGTCTTGTGCTTATGGATGACATGCAGATTACAATAGTTCATGAGCTCTGGAAGCTCAGTATTCAGCAGTCTTGTGCTCATGGATGACATGCATAATACAACAGTTTATGAGCTCTGGAAGCTGAGTATTCATGAGTCTTCTGCTTATGAGTGATATGCAGATTACAATAGTTCATGAGCTCTGTAAGGTGAGCATTCATGAGTCTTTTGCTAATTGATTACAAGCTTAATATAATAGTTCATGAACTCTGAAATCTGAGTATTCATGAGTCTTTTGCTCATTGATTACGGTCTGAATATAATAGTTCATGAAATCTGGAAGATGAGTATTCATGAGTCGGGTGCTAACTCATGGACGGGATTCAGAACATAATAGGTCATGAGCTCTGCAAGCTTAATATTCAGGGGTCTCGTGCTCATAGATGACATGCAGAATACAATAGTTTATGAGATCTGGAAGATTTGTATTCATGAGTCTTGGGCTCATCAATGACAATCAGAATACAATAGTTCAGGAGCTCTGGAATCTGAATATTCAGGAGCCGTGTGCTCATCGATGACATGCAGAATACAATAGTTCATGAGCTCTGGAAGCTGAGTAATCATGAGTATTGTGATTATGGATGACATGCAGATTACAATAGATCATGAGCTCTGTAAAGTGAGTATTCATGGGTCTTGGGCTCATGGATGACAAGCAGAACACAATAGTTCCTGAGCTCTTGAAACAGAGTTTTCATGTGTTTGGTGTTCATGGATGACATGCAGATTACAATAATTAATGAGCTGTAGAAGGTGAGTATTGATGAGTTATGGGCTCATGGATGAAATGCAGAATACAATAGGTCACGAGCCCTGGAAGGTGAGCATTCATGAGTCTTGTGCTTATAGATAGCATGCAGATTGCAATAATTCATGAGCTCTGAAAGCTGAGTATTCATGAGTCTTTTGCTCATTGATTACATGCTGAATTTAATAGTTCATGAACTCTGGAAGATGAGCATTCATGAGTCTTGTGCTCATGGATGACATGCAGAATACAATAGGTAATGAGCTCTGGAAGGTGAGCATTCATTGGTCTTGTGCTCATGGATGAGATGGAGAATACAATAGTTCGTAATCTCTGAAAGCTGAGTATTCATGAGTTTTTTGCTCATTGATTACATGCTGAATTAAATAGTTCATGAACTATGGAAGAAGAGCATTAATGAGTCTTGTGCTCATGGAGGACATGCAGAATACAATAGGTCATTATCTCTTGATGGCAAGCATTCATGAGTCTTGTGCTCATTGGTGAAACGCAGAATACAATAGTTCATGAGCTCTGGACGGTGAGTATTCATGAGTCTTGTGCTCATTGATGGCATGCAAAATACAATAGTTCATGAGCTCTGGAAGGTGAGTATTCATGAGTATTGTGCTTATGGATGACATGCAGATTACAATAGTTCATGTGCTCTGGAAGGTGAGTATTCAGGAGTCTTGTGCTCATGGATGACATGCAGAACACAATAGTTCATGAGCTCTGGAAGCAGAGTATTCATGAGTCTTGTGTTTAAGGATGACATGCAGATTACAATAGTTCATGAGCCCTGTAAATTGAGTATTCACGAGTCTTGTGCTCATGGATGACTTGTAGAATACAATAGTTCATGAGTTCTGAAAGGTGAGAATGCATGAGTCTTGTGCCCATGGATGACATGCAGAACACAATAGTTCATGAACTCTGGAAACTGAGTATTCATGAGTCTTGTGCTTATGGATGACACGCAGATTACAATAGTTCATGAGCTCTGTAAGGAGAGTATTCATGAGTCTTGTGCTCATGGATGACATGCAGAATACAATAGGTCATGAGCTGTGTAAGGTGAGTATTCATAGGTCTTGTGCTTATGGATGACATGCAGATTACAATAGTTCATGAGCTCTGGAAGCTCAGTATTCAGCAGTCTTGTGCTCATGGATGACATGCATAATACAACAGTTTATGAGCTCTGGAAGCTGAGTATTCATGAGTCTTCTGCTTATGCGTGATATGCAGATTACAATAGTTCATGAGCTCTGTAAGGTGAGCATTCATGAGTCTTTTGCTAATTGATTACATGCTTAATATAATAGTTCATGAACTCTGGAAGATAAGCATTCATGTTTCTTTTGCTCATTGATTACATGCTGAATATAATACTTCATTAACTCTGGAAGATGAGTATTCATGAGTCTGGTGCTCATGGACGACATGCAGAATACAATAGTTGAAGAGCTCTGGAAGGAGAGTATTCAGGAGTCATGTGCTCATGGGTGACACGCAGAATACAATAGTTAATGAGCTTTGGAAGGTGAGCATCCATGAGTCTTGTGCTCATGGATGAGATGGAAAATACAAAATATCATGATCTCTGAAAGCTGAGTATTCATGAGTCGTGTGCTCATCAATGACAATCAGAATACAATAGTTCAGGAGCTCTGGAAGCTGAGTATTCAGGAGCCTTGTGCTCATTGATGACATGCAGAATACAATAGTTCATGAGTTCTGGAAGCTGAGTATTCATGAGTATTGTGGTTATGGATGAAATGCAGATTACAATAGTTCAGGAGCTCTGTAAGGTGAGTATTCATGAGTCTTGTGCTCATTGATGACATGCTGACTACAATAGTTCATGAGTTCTGAAAGCTGCGTGTTCATGAGCCTTTTGCTGATTGATTACATGCTAAATATAATAGTTCATGAAATCTTTAAAATGAGTATTCATGAGTCTGGTGCTCATGGATGAGATGCATAATCCAATAGGTCATGAGCTCTGCAAGCTGAATATTCAGGGGTCATGTGCTCATATTTGACACGCAGAATACAATAGTTTATGAGATCTGGAAGATTTGTATTGATGATACTTGTGCTCATGAAAGAGATGAAATGCAATAGTTCATGAGTTTTAGTAGTTGAGTATTCATGAGTCTTGTGCTCATGGATGACAATCAGAATTCAATAGTTCATGAGCTCTGGAAGGTGAGTATTCATTAGCCTTGTGCTCATGAATGACATGCAGAATACAATTTTTCATGAGCTCTGTAAGGTGGGTATTCATGAGTATTGTGTTCATGGATGAAATGCAGATTACAATAGTTCATTAACTCTGAAATATGAGTATTCATGAGTATTGTGCTTATGGATGACATGCAGAGTACAATAGTTCATGAGCTCTGTAAGGTGAGTATTCATTAGCCTTGTGCTCATGAATGACATGCAGAATACAATTTTTCATGAGCTCTGGAAGGTGGGTATTCATGAGTATTGTGCTCATGGATGACATGCAGATTACAATAGTTCATTAACTCTGAAATATGAGTATTCATGAGTATTGTGCTTATGGATGACATGCAGATTACAATAGTTCATGAGCTCTGGAAGCAGAGTATTCATGAGTCTTGTGCGTATGGATGACATGCAAATTACAATAGCTCATGAGCTCAGTAAAATGAGTACTCACGAGTCTTGTGCTCGTGGATGACATGCAGATTACAACAATTAATGAGCTGTGGAAGGTGAGTATTGATGAGTTATGAGCTCATGGATGAAATGCAGAATACAATAGGTCATGAGCCCTGGAAGGTGAGCATTCATGAGTCTTGTGCTTATAGATAGCATGCAGATTGCAATAATTCATGAGCTCTGAAAGCTGAGTATTCATGAGTGTTTTGCTCATTGATTACATGATGAATTTAATAGTTCATTGACTCTGGAAGATGAGCATTCATGAGTCTTGTGCTCATGTAGGACATGCAGAATACAATAGGTAATGAGCTCTTGAAACAGAGTTTTCATGTGTTTGGTGTTCATGGATGACATGCAGATAATAATAGTTAATGAGCTCTGTAAGGTGAGTATTCAGGACTCTTGTGCTCATGGATGACATGCAGAATACAATAGGTCATTATCTCTTGAAGGAAAGCATTCATGAGTCTTGTGCTCATTGATGGCACGCAGAATACAATAGTTCATGAGCTCTGGAAGGTGAGTATTAATGAGCATTGTGCTTATGGATGACATGCAGATTACAATAGTTCATGAGCTCTGGAAGGTGAGTATTCAGGAGACTTGTGCTCATGGATGACATGCAGAACACAATAGTTCATGAGCTCTGGAAGCAAAGTATTCATGAGTCTTGTGCTTATGGATGACATGCAGATTAAAATAGTTCATGAGCTGTGGAAGGTGAGTATTGATGAGTTATGGGCTCATGGATGAAATGCAGAATACAATAGGTCATGAGCCCTGGAAGGTGAGCATTCATGAGTCTTGTGCTTATAGATGGCATGCAGATTGCAATAATTCATGAGCTCTGAAAGCTGAGTATTCATGAGTGTTTTTCTCTTTGATTACATGCTGAATTTAATAGTTCATGAACTCTGGAAGATGAGCATTCATGAGTCTTGTGCTCATGGATGACATGCAGAATACAATAGGTCATGAGCTCTGGAAGGTGAGCATTCATTGGTCTTGTGCTCATGGATTAGATGGAGAATACAATAGTTCGTAATCTCTGAAAGCTGAGTATTCATGAGTCTTTTGCTCATTGATTACATGCTGAATATAATAGTTCATGAACTCTGCAAGATGAGTATTCATGAGTCTGGTGCTCATGGATGACATGCAGAATACAATAGGTCATGAGCTCTGGAAGGTGAGCATTCATTGGTCTTGTGCTCATGGATTAGATGGAGAATACAATAATTCATGAGCTCTGAAAGCTGAGTATTCATGAGTGTTTTTCTCTTTGATTACATGCTGAATATAATAGTTCATGAACTCTGCAAGATGAGTATTCATGAGTCTGGTGCTCATGGACGGGAAACAGAATCCAATAGGTCATGAGCTCTGCAAGTTGAATATTCAGGGGTCTTGTGCTCATAGATGACATGCAGAATACAATAGTTTATGAGATCTGGAAGGTTTGTATTCATGAGTTTTGTGCTCATCAATGACAATCAGAATACAATAGTTCAGGAGGTCTGGAATCTGAGTATTCAGGAGCCGTGTGCTCATCGATGACATGCAGAATACAATAGTTCATGAGCTCTGGAAGCTGAGTAATCATGAGTATTGTGATTATGGATGACATGCAGATTACAATAGATCATGAGCTATGTAAAGTGAGTATTCATGGGTCTTGGGCTCATGGATGACAAGCAGAACACAATAGTTCCTGAGCTCTTGAAACAGAGTTTTCATGTGTTTGGTGTTCATGGATGACATGCAGATTACAATAATTAATGAGCTGTAGAAGGTGAGTATTGATGAGTTATGGGCTCATGGATGAAATGCAGAATACAATAGGTCACGAGCCCTGGAAGGTGAGCAATCATGAGTCTTGTGCTTATAGATAGCATGCAGATTGCAATAATTCATGAGCTCTGAAAGCTGAGTATTCATGAGTCTTTTGCTCATTGATTAAATGCTGAATTTAATAGTTCATGAACTCTGGAAGATGAGCATTCATGAGTCTTGTGCTCATGGATGACATGCAGAATACAATAGGTAATGAGCTCTGGAAGGTGAGCATTCATTGGTCTTGTGCTCATGGATGAGATGGAGAATACAATAGTTCGTAATCTCTGAAAGCTGAGTAGTCATGAGTCTTTTGCTCATTGATTACATGCTGAATATAATAGTTCATGAACTCTGCAAGATGAGTATTCATGAGTCTGGTGCTCATGGACGGGATACAGAACCCAATAGGTCATGAGCTCTGCAAGTTGAATATTCAGGGGTCTTGTGCTCATAGATGACATGCAGAATACAATAGTTTATGAGATCTGGAAGGTTTGTATTCATGAGTTTTGTGCTCATCAATGACAATCAGAATACAATAGTTCAGGAGCTCTGGAAGCTGAGTATTCAGGAGCCTTGTGCTCATCGATAACATGCAGAATACAATAGTTCATGAGCTCTGGAAGCTGAGTAATCATGAGTATTGTGGTTATGGATGACATGCAGATTACAATAGATCTTGAGCTCTGTAAGGTGAGTATTCATGGGTCTTGGGCTCATGGATGACATGCAGAATACAATAGTTAATGAGCTCATGAAAAAGAGTTTTCATGTGTTTGGTGTTCATGGATGACATGCAGATAACAATAGTTAATGAGCTCTGTAAGGTGAGTATTCAGGACTCTTGTGCTCATGGATGACATGCAGAATACAATAGGTCATTATTTCTTGATGGCAAGCATTCATGAGTCTTGTGCTCATTGGTGAAACGCAGAATACAATAGTTCATGAGCTATGGACGGTGAGTATTCATGAGTCTTGTGCTCATTGATGGCACGCAAAATACAATAGTTCATGAGCTCTGGTAGGTGAGTATTCATGAGTATTGTGCTTATGGATGACATGCAGATTACAATAGCTCATGAGCTCTGGAAGGTGAGTATTCAGGAGTCTTGTGCTCATGGATGACATGCAGAACACAATAGTTCATGAGCTCTGGAAGCAGAGTATTCATGAGTCTTGTGCTTAAGGATGACATGCAGATTACAATAGTTCATGAGCCCTGTAAATTGAGTATTCACGAGTCTTGTGCTCATGGATGACTTGTAGAATACAATAGTTCATGAGTTCTGAAAGGTGAGTATGCATGAGTCTTGTGTCTATGGATGACATGCAGAACACAATAGATCATGAACTCTGGAAACTGAGTATTCATGAGTCTTGTGCTTATGGATGACACGCAGATTACAATAGTTCATGAGCTCTGTAAGGAGAGTATTCATGAGTCTTGTGCTCATGGATGACATGCAGAATACAATAGGTCATGAGCTGTGTAAGGTGAGTATTCATGAGTCTTGTGCTTATGGATGACATGCAGATTACAATAGTTCATGAGCTCTGGAAGCTCACTATTCAGCAGTCTTGTGCTCATGGATAACATGCATAATACAACAGTTTATGAGCTCTGGAAACTGAGTATTCATGAGTCTTCTGCTTATGCGTGATATGCAGATTACAATAGTTCATGAGCTCTGTAAGGTGAGCATTCATGAGTCTTTTGCTAATTGATTACATGCTTAATATAATAGTTCATGAACTCTGGAAGATGAGCATTCATGAGTCTGGTGCTCATGGACGACATGCAGAATACAATAGTTGAAGAGCTCTGGAAGGAGAGTATTCAGGAGTCATGTGCTCATGGGTGACACGCAGAATACAATAGTTAATGAGCTTTGGAAGGTGAGCATCCAAGAGTCTTGTGCTCATGGATGAGATGGAGAATACAATGTATCATAATCTCTGAAAGCTGAGTATTCATGAGCCTTGTGCTCATGGATGACATGCAGAATACAATAGGTCATGAGCTGTGTAAGGTGAGTATTCATGAGTCTTGTGCTTATGGATGACATGCATATTACAATAGTTCATGAGCTCTGGAAGCTCAGTATTCAGCAGTCTTGTGCTCATGGATAACATGCATAATACAAAAGTTTATGAGCTCTGGAAGCTGAGTATTCATGAGTCTTCTGCTTATGCGTGATATGCAGAATACAATAGTTCATGAGCTCTGTAAGGTGAGCATTCATGAGTCTTTTGCTAATTGATTACATGCTTAATATAATAGTTCATGAACTCTGGAAGATGAGCATTCATGTTTCTTTTGCTCATTGATTACATGCTGAATATAATACTTCATGAACTCTGGAAGATGAGTATTCATGAGTCTGGTGCTCATGGACGACATGCAGAATACAATAGTTGAAGAGCTCTGGAAGGAGAGTATTCAGGAGTCATGTGCTCATGGGTGACACGCAGAATACAATAGTTAATGAGCTTTGGAAGGTAAGCATCCACAAGTCTTGTGCTCATGGATGAGATGGATAATACAATATATCATAATCTCTGAAAGCTGAGTATTCATGAGTCTTGTGCTCATCAATGACAATCAGCATACAATAGTTCAGGAGCTCTGGAAGCTGAGTATTCAGGAGCCTTGTGCTCATTGATGACATGCAGAATACAATAGTTCATGAGTTCTGGAAGCTGAGTATTCATGAGTATTGTGGTTATGGATGAAATGCAGATTACAATAGTTCAGGAGCTCTGTAAGGTGAGTTTTCATGAGTCTTGTGCTCATTGATGACATGCAGACTACAATAGTTCATGAGTTCTGAAAGCTGCGTGTTCATGAGTCTTTTGCTGATTGATTACATGCTGAATATAATAGTTCATGAACTCTTTAAAATGAGTATTCATGAGTCTGGTGCTCATGGATGAGATGCATAATCCAATAGGTCATGAGCTCTGCAAGCTGAATATTCAGGGGTCATGTGCTCATAGATGACACGCAGAATACAATAGTTTATGAGATCTGGAAGATTTGTATTGATGAGTCTTGTGCTCATGAAAGAGATGAAATGCAATAGTTCATGAGTTTTAGTAGTTGAGTATTCACGAGTCTTGTGCTCATGGATGACAATCAGAATTCAATAGTTCATGAGCTCTGGAAGGTGAGTATTCATTAGCCTTTTGCTCATGAATGACATGCAGAATACAATTTTTCATGAGCTCTGGAAGGTGGGTATTCATGAGTATTGTGCTCATGGATGACATGCAGATTACAATAGTTCATTAACTCTGGAATATGAGTATTCATGAGTATTGTGCTTATGGATGACATGCAGATTACAATAGTTCATGAGCTCTGTAAGGTGAGTATTCAGGAGTCTTGTGCTCATGGATGACATGCAGAACATAATAGTTCATGAGCTCTGGAAGCAGAGTATTCATGAGTCTTGTGCGTATGGATGACAATCAGATTACAATAGCTCATGAGCTCTGTAAAATGAGTATTCACAAGTCTTGTGCTCGTGGATGACATGCAGATTACAATAATTAATGAGCTGTGGAAGGTGAGTATTGATGAGTTATGGGCTCATGGATGGAATGCAGAATACAATAGGTCATGAGCCCTGGAAGGTGAGTATTCATGAGTCGTGTGCTTATAGATAGCATGCAGATTGCAATAATTCATGAGCTCTGAAAGCTGAGTATTCATGAGTGTTTTGCTCATTGATTGCATGCTGAATTTAATAGTTCATGAACTCTGGAAGATGAGCATTCATGAGTCTTGTGCTCATGGAGGACATGCAGAATACAATAGGTAATGAGCTCTGGAAACAGAGTTTTCATGTGTTTGGTGTTCATGGATGACATGCAGATAATAATAGTTAATGAGCTCTGTAAGGTGAGTATTCAGGACTCTTGTGCTCATGGATGACATGCAGAATACAATAGGTCATTATCTCTTGAAGCACAGTATTCATGAGTCTTGTGCTTATGGATGACATGCAGATTAAAATAGTTCATGAGCTCTGTAAGGTGAGTATTCTCAAGTCTTGTGCTCGTGGATGACATGTAGAATACAATTTTTCATGAGCTCTGGAAGGTGGGTATTCATGAGTATTGTGCTCATGGATGACATGCAGATTACAATAGTTCATTAACTCTGGAATATGAGTATTCATGAGTATTGTGCTTATGGATGACATGCAGATTACAATAGTTCATGAGCTCTGTAAGGTGAGTATTCAGGAGTCTTGTGCTCATGGATGACATGCAGAACATAATAGTTCATGAGCTCTGGAAGCAGAGTATTCATGAGTCTTGTGCGTATGGATGACAATCAGATTACAATAGCTCATGAGCTCTGTAAAATGAGTATTCACAAGTCTTGTGCTCGTGGATGACATGCAGATTACAATAATTAATGAGCTGTGGAAGGTGAGTATTGATGAGTTATGGGCTCATGGATGGAATGCAGAATACAATAGGTCATGAGCCCTGGAAGGTGAGTATTCATGAGTCGTGTGCTTATAGATAGCATGCAGATTGCAATAATTCATGAGCTCTGAAAGCTGAGTATTCATGAGTGTTTTGCTCATTGATTGCATGCTGAATTTAATAGTTCATGAACTCTGGAAGATGAGCATTCATGAGTCTTGTGCTCATGGAGGACATGCAGAATACAATAGGTAATGAGCTCTTGAAACAGAGTTTTCATGTGTTTGGTGTTCATGGATGACATGCAGATAATAATAGTTAATGAGCTCTGTAAGGTGAGTATTCAGGACTCTTGTGCTCATGGATGACATGCAGAATACAATAGGTCATTATCTCTTGAAGCACAGTATTCATGAGTCTTGTGCTTATGGATGACATGCAGATTAAAATAGTTCATGAGCTCTGTAAGGTGAGTATTCTCAAGTCTTGTGCTCGTGGATGACATGTAGAATACAATAGTTCATGAGTTCTGAAAGGTGAGTTTGCATGAGTCTTGTGCCCATGGATGACATGCAGAACACAATAGTTCATAAGCTCTGGAAGGTGAGTATTCATGAGTATTGTGCTTATGGATGACATGCAGATTACAATAGTTCATGAGCTCTGGAAGGTGAGTATTCAGGAGTCTTGTGCTCATGGATGACATGCAGAACACAATAGTTCATGAGCTCTGGAAGCAAAGTATTCATGAGTCTTGTGCTTATGGATGACATGCAGATTAAAATAGTTCATGAGCTCTGTAAGGTGAGTATTCTCAAGTCTTGTGCTCGTGGATGACATGTAGAATACAATAGTTCATGAGTTCTGAAAGGTGAGTTTGCATGAGTCTTGTGCCCATGGATGACATGCAGATTACAATAGTTCATGACCTCTGTAAGGAGAGTATTCATGAGTCTTGTGCTCATGGATGACACGCAGAATACAATAGGTCATGAGCTGTGTGAGGTGAGTATTCAGGTGTTTTGTGCTCATGGATGACATGCAGAAACAATAGTTCATGAGCTCTGGAAGCTCAGTATTCATCAGTCTTGTGCTCATGGATGACATGCAGAATACAACAGTTCATGAGCCATGGAAGCTGAGTATGCATGAGTCTTGTGCTTATGGGTGAAATGCAGATTAAAATAGTTAATGAGCTCTGTAAAGTGAGCACTCATGAGTCTTCAGCTAATTGATTGCATGCTTAACATAATAGTTCATGAACTCTGGAAGATGAGCATTCATGTTTCTTTTGCTCATTGATTACATGCTGAATATAATACTTCATGAACTCTGGAAGATGAGTATTCATGAGTCTGGTGCTCATGGACGACATGCAGAATAGAATAGTTCAAGAGCTCTGGAAGGAGAGTATTCAGGAGTCATGTGCTCATTGGTGACACGCAGAATACAGTAGTTCATGAGCTTTGGAAGGTGAGCATTCATGAGTATTGTGCTCATGGATGAGATGGAGAATACAATAGTTCATGATCTCTGAAAGCTGAGTATTCAAGAGTCTTTTGCTCATTGAATGAGATAAAAATGCAATAATTCATGAGTTCTGGAAGGTGAGTATGCATTATACATGTGCTCATGGATGACAATCAGAAAAAAATAGTTCATGAGCTCTGGAAGGTGAGTATTCAGGAGCCTTGTGCTCACTGATGACATGCAGATTACAATAGTTCATGAGCTCTGTAAGGTGGGTATTCAGGAGTCTTTTGCTCATGGATGACATGCAGAACACAATAGTTCATGAGCTCTGGAAACACAGTATTCATGAGTCTTTTGCTCAAGGATGACATGCAGAACACAATAGCTCATGAGCTCTGTAAGGTGAGTATTCACGAGTCTTGTGCTCGTGGATGACATGCAGAATCCAATAGTTCATGAGTTCTGAAAGGTGAGTATGCATGAGTCGTGTGCCCATGGATGACATGCAGAACACAATAGTTCCTGAACTGTGGAATGGGAGTATTGATGTGTTATGGGCTCATGATTGAAATGCAGAATACGATAGGTCATGAGCCCTGGAAGGTGAGCATTCATGAGTCTTGTGCTTATAGATGGCATGCAGATTACAAAACTTCATGAGCTCTGAAAGCTGAGTATTCATGAGTCTTGTGCTCATGGATGACATGGAGAATACAATAGGTCATGAGCTCTGGAAGGTGAGCATTCATTGGTCTTGTGCTCATTGATGAGGTTGAGAATACAATAGTTCGTGATCTCTGAAAGTTGAGTATTCATGAGTCTTTTGATAATTGATTACATGCTGAATATAATAGTTCATGAACTCTGCAAGATGAGTATTCACGAGTCTGGTGCTCATGGACGGGATTCAGAACCCAATAGGTCATGAGCTCTGCAAGTTGAATATTCAGGGGTCTTGTGCTCATAGATGACATGCAGAATACAATAGTTTATTAGATCTGGAAAGGTTTGTATTCATGAGTTTTGTGCTCATCAATGACAATCAGAATACAATAGTTCAGGGGCTCTGGAAGCTGAGTATTCAGGAGCCTTGTGCTCATCTCAGACATGCAGAATACAATAGTTCATGAGCTCTGGAAGCTGAGTAATCATGAGTATTGTGGTTATGGATGACATGCAGATTACAATAGATCATGAGCTCTGTAAGGTGAGTATTCATGGGTCTTGGGCTCATGGATGACATACAGAATACAATAGTTCATGAGCTCTTGAAACAGAGTTTTCATGTGTTTGGTGTTCATGGATGACATGCAGATAACAATAGTTAATGAGCACTGTAAGGTGAGTATTCAGGACTCTTGTGCTCATGGATGACATGCAGAATACAATAGGTCATTGGGCCTCATTCCTAGTATGGCGGTAAGGGATAGCGGCCACCGGTAACGAGACCGGTGGCGGTGATCCCTTACCGCCATACTCCGAGTTCCCTTTGCGCCCTTGCCCTTAACGCCTGCTTTGAGCAGGTGTTAAAGTCGAGGGCGCAAAGGGGCCTCCAAGCCAATAACGGTGACCGTAATGAACGGTCACCGTTATTTGCATCTTCCCCATTCCCATTGAGCCCTATGGGGGCTCATTTGGGAATGGGGAAGAGCCTTGGTGAATGGGGAATTACCGCCCCGCCAACCTTGGAATGGGGCGGTAATTCCGCCATCCACTAAGGCGCTGCCGGTCCGGGTACGGCGTCAACCAAGGCGTTAATAGCGCCATTGGTTAGCGCCGTACTCGGAATGAGGCCCATTATCTCTTGAAGGCAAGCATTCATGAGTCTTGTGCTCATTGGTGAAATGCAGAATACAATAGTTCATGAGCTCTGGACGGTGAGTATTCATGAGTCTTGTGCTCATTGATGGCATGCAAAATACAATAGTTCATGAGCTCTGGAAGGTGAGTATTCATGAGTATTGTTCTTATGGATGACATGCAGATTACAATAGTTCATGAGCTCTGGAAGGTGAGTATTCAGGAGCCTTGTGCTCATGGATGACATGCAGAACACAATAGTTCATGAGCTCTGGAAGCAAAGTATTCATGAGTCTTGTGCTTATGGATGACATGCAGATTAAAATAGTTCATGAGCTGTGGAAGGTGAGTATTGATGAGTTATGGGCTCATGGATGAAATGCAGAATACAATAGGTCACGAGCCCTGGAAGGTGAGCATTCATGAGTCTTGTGCTTATAGATGGCATGCAGATTGCAATAATTCATGAGCTCTGAAAGCTGAGTATTCATGAGTGTTTTGCTCTTTGATTACATGCTGAATTTAATAGTTCATGAACTCTGGAAGATGAGCATTCATGAGTCTTGTGCTCATGGATGACATGCAGAATACAATAGGTCATGAGCTCTGGAAGGTGAGCATTCATTGGTCTTGTGCTCATGGATTAGATGGAGAATACAATAGTTCGTAATCTCTGAAAGCTGAGTATTCATGAGTCTTTTGCTCATTGATTACATGCTGAATATAATAGTTCATGAACTCTGCAAGATGAGTATTCATGAGTCTGGTGCTCATGGAGGGGAAACAGAACCCAATAGGTCATGAGCTCTGCAAGTTGAATATTCAGGGGTCTTGTGCTCATAGATGACATGCAGAATACAATAGTTTATGAGATCTGGAAGGTTTGTATTCATGAGTTTTGTGCTCATCAATGACAATCAGAATACAATAGTTCAGGAGCTCTGGAATCTGAGTATTCAGGAGCCGTGTGCTCATCGATGACATGCAGAATACAATAGTTCATCATCTCTGGAAGCTGAGTAATCATGAGTATTGTGATTATGGATGACATGCAGATTACAATAGATCATGAGCTATGTAAAGTGAGTATTCATGGGTACTTGGGCTCATGGATGACAAGCAGAACACAATAGTTCCTGAGCTCTTGAAACAGAGTTTTCATGTGTTTGGTGTTCATGGATGACATGCAGATTACAATAATTAATGAGCTGTAGAAGGTGAGTATTGATGAGTTATGGGCTCATGGATGAAATGCAGAATACAATAGGTCACGAGCCCTGGAAGGTGAGCAATCATGAGTCTTGTGCTTATAGATAGCATGCAGATTGCAATAATTCATGAGCTCTGAAAGCTGAGTATTCATGAGTCTTTTGCTCATTGATTACATGCTGAATTTAATAGTTCATGAACTCTGGAAGATGAGCATTCATGAGTCTTGTGCTCATGGATGACATGCAGAATACAATAGGTAATGAGCTCTGGAAGGTGAGCATTCATTGGTCTTGTGCTCATGGATGAGATGGAGAATACAATAGTTCGTAATCTCTGAAAGCTGAGTATTCATGAGTCTTTTGCTCATTGATTACATGCTGAATATAATAGTTCATGAACTCTGCAAGATGAGTATTCATGAGTCTGGTGCTCATGGACGGGATACAGAACCCAATAGGTCATGAGCTCTGCAAGTTGAATATTCAGGGGTCTTGTGCTCATAGATGACATGCAGAATACAATAGTTTATGAGATCTGGAAGGTTTGTATTCATGAGTTTTGTGCTCATCAATGACAATCAGAATACAATAGTTCAGGAGCTCTGGAAGCTGAGTATTCAGGAGCCTTGTGCTCATCGATAACATGCAGAATACAATAGTTCATGAGCTCTGGAAGCTGAGTAATCATGAGTATTGTGGTTATGGATGACATGCAGATTACAATAGATCTTGAGCTCTGTAAGGTGAGTATTCATGGGTCTTGGGCTCATGGATGACATGCAGAATACAATAGGTCATTATCTCTTGATGGCAAGCATTCATGAGTCTTGTGCTCATTGGTGAAACGCAGAATACAATAGTTCATGAGCTATGGACGGTGAGTATTCATGAGTCTTGTGCTCATTGATGGCACGCAAAATACAATAGTTCATGAGCTCTGGAAGGTGAGTATTCATGAGTATTGTGCTTATGGATGACATGCAGATTACAATAGTTCATGAGCTCTGGAAGGTGAGTATTCAGGAGTCTTGTGCTCATGGATGACATGCAGAACACAATAGTTCATGAGCTCTGGAAGCAGAGTATTCATGAGTCTTGTGTTTAAGGATGACATGCAGATTACAATAGTTCATGAGCCCTGTAAATTGAGTATTCACGAGTCTTGTGCTCATGGATGACTTGTAGAATACAATAGTTCATGAACTCTGGAAACTGAGTATTCATGAGTCTTGTGCTTATGGATGACACGCAGATTACAATAGTTCATGAGCTCTGTAAGGAGAGTATTCATGAGTCTTGTGCTCATGGATGACATGCAGAATACAATAGGTCATGAGCTGTGTAAGGTGAGTATTCATAAGTCTTGTGCTTATGGATGACATGCAGATTACAATAGTTCATGAGCTCTGGAAGCTCAGTATTCAGCAGTCTTGTGCTCATGGATGACATGCATAATACAACAGTTTATGAGCTCTGGAAGCTGAGTATTCATGAGTCTTCTGCTTATGCGTGATATGCAGATTACAATAGTTCATGAGCTCTGTAAGGTGAGCATTCATGAGTCTTTTGCTAATTGATTACATGCTTAATATAATAGTTCATGAACTCTGGAAGATAAGCATTCATGTTTCTTTTGCTCATTGATTACATGCTGAATATAATACTTCATTAACTCTGGAAGATGAGTATTCATGAGTCTGGTGCTCATGGACGACATGCAGAATACAATAGTTGAAGAGCTCTGGAAGGAGAGTATTCAGGAGTCATGTGCTCATGGGTGACACGCAGAATACAATAGTTAATGAGCTTTGGAAGGTGAGCATCCATGAGTCTTGTGCTCATGGATGAGATGGAAAATACAAAATATCATGATCTCTGAAAGCTGAGTATTCATGAGTCTTGTGCTCATCAATGACAATCAGAATACAATAGTTCAGGAGCTCTGGAAGCTGAGTATTCAGGAGCCTTGTGCTCATTGATGACATGCAGAATACAATAGTTCATGAGTTCTGGAAGCTGAGTATTCATGAGTATTGTGGTTATGGATGAAATGCAGATTACAATAGTTCAGGAGCTCTGTAAGGTGAGTATTCATGAGTCTTGTGCTCATTGATGACATGCAGACTACAATAATTCATGAGTTCTGAAAGCTGCGTGTTCATGAGCCTTTTGCTGATTGATTACATGCTAAATATAATAGTTCATGAAATCTTTAAAATGAGTATTCATGAGTCTGGTGCTCATGGATGAGATGCATAATCCAATAGGTCATGAGCTCTGCAAGCTGAATATTCAGGGGTCATGTGCTCATATTTGACACGCAGAATACAATAGTTTATGAGATCTGGAAGATTTGTATTGATGATACTTGTGCTCATGAAAGAGATGAAATGCAATAGTTCATGAGTTTTAGTAGTTGAGTATTCATGAGTCTTGTGCTCATGGATGACAATCAGAATTCAATAGTTCATGAGCTCTGGAAGGTGAGTATTCATTAGCCTTGTGCTCATGAATGACATGCAGAATACAATTTTTCATGAGCTCTGTAAGGTGGGTATTCATGAGTATTGTGTTCATGGATGAAATGCAGATTACAATAGTTCATTAACTCTGAAATATGAGTATTCATGAGTATTGTGCTTATGGATGACATGCAGAGTACAATTGTTCATGAGCTCTGTAAGGTGAGTATTCATTAGCCTTGTGCTCATGAATGACATGCAGAATACAATTTTTCATGAGCTCTGGAAGGTGGGTATTCATGAGTATTGTGCTCATGGATGACATGCAGATTACAATAGTTCATTAACTCTGAAATATGAGTATTCATGAGTATTGTGCTTATGGATGACATGCAGATTACAATAGTTCATGAGCTCTGGAAGCAGAGTATTCATGAGTCTTGTGCGTATGGATGACATGCAAATTACAATAGCTCATGAGCTCAGTAAAATGAGTACTCACGAGTCTTGTGCTCGTGGATGACATGCAGATTACAACAATTAATGAGCTGTGGAAGGTGAGTATTGATGAGTTATGAGCTCATGGATGAAATGCAGAATACAATAGGTCATGAGCCCTGGAAGGTGAGCATTCATGAGTCTTGTGCTTATAGATAGCATGCAGATTGCAATAATTCATGAGCTCTGAAAGCTGAGTATTCATGAGTGTTTTGCTCATTGATTACATGATGAATTTAATAGTTCATTGACTCTGGAAGATGAGCATTCATGAGTCTTGTGCTCATGTAGGACATGCAGAATACAATAGGTAATGAGCTCTTGAAACAGAGTTTTCATGTGTTTGGTGTTCATGGATGACATGCAGATAATAATAGTTAATGAGCTCTGTAAGGTGAGTATTCAGGACTCTTGTGCTCATGGATGACATGCAGAATACAATAGGTCATTATCTCTTGAAGGAAAGCATTCATGAGTCTTGTGCTCATTGATGGCACGCAGAATACAATAGTTCATGAGCTCTGGAAGGTGAGTATTAATGAGCATTGTGCTTATGGATGACATGCAGATTACAATAGTTCATGAGCTCTGGAAGGTGAGTATTCAGGAGACTTGTGCTCATGGATGACATGCAGAACACAATAGTTCATGAGCTCTGGAAGCAAAGTATTCATGAGTCTTGTGCTTATGGATGACATGCAGATTAAAATAGTTCATGAGCTGTGGAAGGTGAGTATTGATGAGTTATGGGCTCATGGATGAAATGCAGAATACAATAGGTCATGAGCCCTGGAAGGTGAGCATTCATGAGTCTTGTGCTTATAGATGGCATGCAGATTGCAATAATTCATGAGCTCTGAAAGCTGAGTATTCATGAGTGTTTTTCTCTTTGATTACATGCTGAATTTAATAGTTCATGAACTCTGGAAGATGAGCATTCATGAGTCTTGTGCTCATGGATGACATGCAGAATACAATAGGTCATGAGCTCTGGAAGGTGAGCATTCATTGGTCTTGTGCTCATGGATTAGATGGAGAATACAATAGTTCGTAATCTCTGAAAGCTGAGTATTCATGAGTCTTTTGCTCATTGATTACATGCTGAATATAATAGTTCATGAACTCTGCAAGATGAGTATTCATGAGTCTGGTGCTCATGGATGACATGCAGAATACAATAGGTCATGAGCTCTGGAAGGTGAGCATTCATTGGTCTTGTGCTCATGGATTAGATGGAGAATACAATAATTCATGAGCTCTGAAAGCTGAGTATTCATGAGTGTTTTTCTCTTTGATTACATGCTGAATATAATAGTTCATGAACTCTGCAAGATGAGTATTCATGAGTCTGGTGCTCATGGACGGGAAACAGAATCCAATAGGTCATGAGCTCTGCAAGTTGAATATTCAGGGGTCTTGTGCTCATAGATGACATGCAGAATACAATAGTTTATGAGATCTGGAAGGTTTGTATTCATGAGTTTTGTGCTCATCAATGACAATCAGAATACAATAGTTCAGGAGGTCTGGAATCTGAGTATTCAGGAGCCGTGTGCTCATCGATGACATGCAGAATACAATAGTTCATGAGCTCTGGAAGCTGAGTAATCATGAGTATTGTGATTATGGATGACATGCAGATTACAATAGATCATGAGCTATGTAAAGTGAGTATTCATGGGTCTTGGGCTCATGGATGACAAGCAGAACACAATAGTTCCTGAGCTCTTGAAACAGAGTTTTCATGTGTTTGGTGTTCATGGATGACATGCAGATTACAATAATTAATGAGCTGTAGAAGGTGAGTATTGATGAGTTATGGGCTCATGGATGAAATGCAGAATACAATAGGTCACGAGCCCTGGAAGGTGAGCAATCATGAGTCTTGTGCTTATAGATAGCATGCAGATTGCAATAATTCATGAGCTCTGAAAGCTGAGTATTCATGAGTCTTTTGCTCATTGATTAAATGCTGAATTTAATAGTTCATGAACTCTGGAAGATGAGCATTCATGAGTCTTGTGCTCATGGATGACATGCAGAATACAATAGGTAATGAGCTCTGGAAGGTGAGCATTCATTGGTCTTGTGCTCATGGATGAGATGGAGAATACAATAGTTCGTAATCTCTGAAAGCTGAGTAGTCATGAGTCTTTTGCTCATTGATTACATGCTGAATATAATAGTTCATGAACTCTGCAAGATGAGTATTCATGAGTCTGGTGCTCATGGACGGGATACAGAACCCAATAGGTCATGAGCTCTGCAAGTTGAATATTCAGGGGTCTTGTGCTCATAGATGACATGCAGAATACAATAGTTTATGAGATCTGGAAGGTTTGTATTCATGAGTTTTGTGCTCATCAATGACAATCAGAATACAATAGTTCAGGAGCTCTGGAAGCTGAGTATTCAGGAGCCTTGTGCTCATCGATAACATGCAGAATACAATAGTTCATGAGCTCTGGAAGCTGAGTAATCATGAGTATTGTGGTTATGGATGACATGCAGATTACAATAGATCTTGAGCTCTGTAAGGTGAGTATTCATGGGTCTTGGGCTCATGGATGACATGCAGAATACAATAGTTAATGAGCTCATGAAAAAGAGTTTTCATGTGTTTGGTGTTCATGGATGACATGCAGATAACAATAGTTAATGAGCTCTGTAAGGTGAGTATTCAGGACTCTTGTGCTCATGGATGACATGCAGAATACAATAGGTCATTATTTCTTGATGGCAAGCATTCATGAGTCTTGTGCTCATTGGTGAAACGCAGAATACAATAGTTCATGAGCTATGGACGGTGAGTATTCATGAGTCTTGTGCTCATTGATGGCACGCAAAATACAATAGTTCATGAGCTCTGGTAGGTGAGTATTCATGAGTATTGTGCTTATGGATGACATGCAGATTACAATAGCTCATGAGCTCTGGAAGGTGAGTATTCAGGAGTCTTGTGCTCATGGATGACATGCAGAACACAATAGTTCATGAGCTCTGGAAGCAGAGTATTCATGAGTCTTGTGCTTAAGGATGACATGCAGATTACAATAGTTCATGAGCCCTGTAAATTGAGTATTCACGAGTCTTGTGCTCATGGATGACTTGTAGAATACAATAGTTCATGAGTTCTGAAAGGTGAGTATGCATGAGTCTTGTGTCTATGGATGACATGCAGAACACAATAGATCATGAACTCTGGAAACTGAGTATTCATGAGTCTTGTGCTTATGGATGACACGCAGATTACAATAGTTCATGAGCTCTGTAAGGAGAGTATTCATGAGTCTTGTGCTCATGGATGACATGCAGAATACAATAGGTCATGAGCTGTGTAAGGTGAGTATTCATGAGTCTTGTGCTTATGGATGACATGCAGATTACAATAGTTCATGAGCTCTGGAAGCTCACTATTCAGCAGTCTTGTGCTCATGGATAACATGCATAATACAACAGTTTATGAGCTCTGGAAACTGAGTATTCATGAGTCTTCTGCTTATGCGTGATATGCAGATTACAATAGTTCATGAGCTCTGTAAGGTGAGCATTCATGAGTCTTTTGCTAATTGATTACATGCTTAATATAATAGTTCATGAACTCTGGAAGATGAGCATTCATGAGTCTGGTGCTCATGGACGACATGCAGAATACAATAGTTGAAGAGCTCTGGAAGGAGAGTATTCAGGAGTCATGTGCTCATGGGTGACACGCAGAATACAATAGTTAATGAGCTTTGGAAGGTGAGCATCCAAGAGTCTTGTGCTCATGGATGAGATGGAGAATACAATGTATCATAATCTCTGAAAGCTGAGTATTCATGAGCCTTGTGCTCATGGATGACATGCAGAATACAATAGGTCATGAGCTGTGTAAGGTGAGTATTCATGAGTCTTGTGCTTATGGATGACATGCATATTACAATAGTTCATGAGCTCTGGAAGCTCAGTATTCAGCAGTCTTGTGCTCATGGATAACATGCATAATACAAAAGTTTATGAGCTCTGGAAGCTGAGTATTCATGAGTCTTCTGCTTATGCGTGATATGCAGAATACAATAGTTCATGAGCTCTGTAAGGTGAGCATTCATGAGTCTTTTGCTAATTGATTACATGCTTAATATAATAGTTCATGAACTCTGGAAGATGAGCATTCATGTTTCTTTTGCTCATTGATTACATGCTGAATATAATACTTCATGAACTCTGGAAGATGAGTATTCATGAGTCTGGTGCTCATGGACGACATGCAGAATACAATAGTTGAAGAGCTCTGGAAGGAGAGTATTCAGGAGTCATGTGCTCATGGGTGACACGCAGAATACAATAGTTAATGAGCTTTGGAAGGTAAGCATCCACAAGTCTTGTGCTCATGGATGAGATGGATAATACAATATATCATAATCTCTGAAAGCTGAGTATTCATGAGTCTTGTGCTCATCAATGACAATCAGCATACAATAGTTCAGGAGCTCTGGAAGCTGAGTATTCAGGAGCCTTGTGCTCATTGATGACATGCAGAATACAATAGTTCATGAGTTCTGGAAGCTGAGTATTCATGAGTATTGTGGTTATGGATGAAATGCAGATTACAATAGTTCAGGAGCTCTGTAAGGTGAGTTTTCATGAGTCTTGTGCTCATTGATGACATGCAGACTACAATAGTTCATGAGTTCTGAAAGCTGCGTGTTCATGAGTCTTTTGCTGATTGATTACATGCTGAATATAATAGTTCATGAACTCTTTAAAATGAGTATTCATGAGTCTGGTGCTCATGGATGAGATGCATAATCCAATAGGTCATGAGCTCTGCAAGCTGAATATTCAGGGGTCATGTGCTCATAGATGACACGCAGAATACAATAGTTTATGAGATCTGGAAGATTTGTATTGATGAGTCTTGTGCTCATGAAAGAGATGAAATGCAATAGTTCATGAGTTTTAGTAGTTGAGTATTCACGAGTCTTGTGCTCATGGATGACAATCAGAATTCAATAGTTCATGAGCTCTGGAAGGTGAGTATTCATTAGCCTTTTGCTCATGAATGACATGCAGAATACAATTTTTCATGAGCTCTGGAAGGTGGGTATTCATGAGTATTGTGCTCATGGATGACATGCAGATTACAATAGTTCATTAACTCTGGAATATGAGTATTCATGAGTATTGTGCTTATGGATGACATGCAGATTACAATAGTTCATGAGCTCTGTAAGGTGAGTATTCAGGAGTCTTGTGCTCATGGATGACATGCAGAACATAATAGTTCATGAGCTCTGGAAGCAGAGTATTCATGAGTCTTGTGCGTATGGATGACAATCAGATTACAATAGCTCATGAGCTCTGTAAAATGAGTATTCACAAGTCTTGTGCTCGTGGATGACATGCAGATTACAATAATTAATGAGCTGTGGAAGGTGAGTATTGATGAGTTATGGGCTCATGGATGGAATGCAGAATACAATAGGTCATGAGCCCTGGAAGGTGAGTATTCATGAGTCGTGTGCTTATAGATAGCATGCAGATTGCAATAATTCATGAGCTCTGAAAGCTGAGTATTCATGAGTGTTTTGCTCATTGATTGCATGCTGAATTTAATAGTTCATGAACTCTGGAAGATGAGCATTCATGAGTCTTGTGCTCATGGAGGACATGCAGAATACAATAGGTAATGAGCTCTGGAAACAGAGTTTTCATGTGTTTGGTGTTCATGGATGACATGCAGATAATAATAGTTAATGAGCTCTGTAAGGTGAGTATTCAGGACTCTTGTGCTCATGGATGACATGCAGAATACAATAGGTCATTATCTCTTGAAGCACAGTATTCATGAGTCTTGTGCTTATGGATGACATGCAGATTAAAATAGTTCATGAGCTCTGTAAGGTGAGTATTCTCAAGTCTTGTGCTCGTGGATGACATGTAGAATACAATTTTTCATGAGCTCTGGAAGGTGGGTATTCATGAGTATTGTGCTCATGGATGACATGCAGATTACAATAGTTCATTAACTCTGGAATATGAGTATTCATGAGTATTGTGCTTATGGATGACATGCAGATTACAATAGTTCATGAGCTCTGTAAGGTGAGTATTCAGGAGTCTTGTGCTCATGGATGACATGCAGAACATAATAGTTCATGAGCTCTGGAAGCAGAGTATTCATGAGTCTTGTGCGTATGGATGACAATCAGATTACAATAGCTCATGAGCTCTGTAAAATGAGTATTCACAAGTCTTGTGCTCGTGGATGACATGCAGATTACAATAATTAATGAGCTGTGGAAGGTGAGTATTGATGAGTTATGGGCTCATGGATGGAATGCAGAATACAATAGGTCATGAGCCCTGGAAGGTGAGTATTCATGAGTCGTGTGCTTATAGATAGCATGCAGATTGCAATAATTCATGAGCTCTGAAAGCTGAGTATTCATGAGTGTTTTGCTCATTGATTGCATGCTGAATTTAATAGTTCATGAACTCTGGAAGATGAGCATTCATGAGTCTTGTGCTCATGGAGGACATGCAGAATACAATAGGTAATGAGCTCTTGAAACAGAGTTTTCATGTGTTTGGTGTTCATGGATGACATGCAGATAATAATAGTTAATGAGCTCTGTAAGGTGAGTATTCAGGACTCTTGTGCTCATGGATGACATGCAGAATACAATAGGTCATTATCTCTTGAAGCACAGTATTCATGAGTCTTGTGCTTATGGATGACATGCAGATTAAAATAGTTCATGAGCTCTGTAAGGTGAGTATTCTCAAGTCTTGTGCTCGTGGATGACATGTAGAATACAATAGTTCATGAGTTCTGAAAGGTGAGTTTGCATGAGTCTTGTGCCCATGGATGACATGCAGAACACAATAGTTCATAAGCTCTGGAAGGTGAGTATTCATGAGTATTGTGCTTATGGATGACATGCAGATTACAATAGTTCATGAGCTCTGGAAGGTGAGTATTCAGGAGTCTTGTGCTCATGGATGACATGCAGAACACAATAGTTCATGAGCTCTGGAAGCAAAGTATTCATGAGTCTTGTGCTTATGGATGACATGCAGATTAAAATAGTTCATGAGCTCTGTAAGGTGAGTATTCTCAAGTCTTGTGCTCGTGGATGACATGTAGAATACAATAGTTCATGAGTTCTGAAAGGTGAGTTTGCATGAGTCTTGTGCCCATGGATGACATGCAGATTACAATAGTTCATGACCTCTGTAAGGAGAGTATTCATGAGTCTTGTGCTCATGGATGACACGCAGAATACAATAGGTCATGAGCTGTGTGAGGTGAGTATTCAGGTGTTTTGTGCTCATGGATGACATGCAGAAACAATAGTTCATGAGCTCTGGAAGCTCAGTATTCATCAGTCTTGTGCTCATGGATGACATGCAGAATACAACAGTTCATGAGCCATGGAAGCTGAGTATGCATGAGTCTTGTGCTTATGGGTGAAATGCAGATTAAAATAGTTAATGAGCTCTGTAAAGTGAGCACTCATGAGTCTTCAGCTAATTGATTGCATGCTTAACATAATAGTTCATGAACTCTGGAAGATGAGCATTCATGTTTCTTTTGCTCATTGATTACATGCTGAATATAATACTTCATGAACTCTGGAAGATGAGTATTCATGAGTCTGGTGCTCATGGACGACATGCAGAATAGAATAGTTCAAGAGCTCTGGAAGGAGAGTATTCAGGAGTCATGTGCTCATTGGTGACACGCAGAATACAGTAGTTCATGAGCTTTGGAAGGTGAGCATTCATGAGTATTGTGCTCATGGATGAGATGGAGAATACAATAGTTCATGATCTCTGAAAGCTGAGTATTCAAGAGTCTTTTGCTCATTGAATGAGATAAAAATGCAATAATTCATGAGTTCTGGAAGGTGAGTATGCATTATACATGTGCTCATGGATGACAATCAGAAAAAAATAGTTCATGAGCTCTGGAAGGTGAGTATTCAGGAGCCTTGTGCTCACTGATGACATGCAGATTACAATAGTTCATGAGCTCTGTAAGGTGGGTATTCAGGAGTCTTTTGCTCATGGATGACATGCAGAACACAATAGTTCATGAGCTCTGGAAACACAGTATTCATGAGTCTTTTGCTCAAGGATGACATGCAGAACACAATAGCTCATGAGCTCTGTAAGGTGAGTATTCACGAGTCTTGTGCTCGTGGATGACATGCAGAATCCAATAGTTCATGAGTTCTGAAAGGTGAGTATGCATGAGTCGTGTGCCCATGGATGACATGCAGAACACAATAGTTCCTGAACTGTGGAATGGGAGTATTGATGTGTTATGGGCTCATGATTGAAATGCAGAATACGATAGGTCATGAGCCCTGGAAGGTGAGCATTCATGAGTCTTGTGCTTATAGATGGCATGCAGATTACAAAACTTCATGAGCTCTGAAAGCTGAGTATTCATGAGTCTTGTGCTCATGGATGACATGGAGAATACAATAGGTCATGAGCTCTGGAAGGTGAGCATTCATTGGTCTTGTGCTCATTGATGAGGTTGAGAATACAATAGTTCGTGATCTCTGAAAGTTGAGTATTCATGAGTCTTTTGATAATTGATTACATGCTGAATATAATAGTTCATGAACTCTGCAAGATGAGTATTCACGAGTCTGGTGCTCATGGACGGGATTCAGAACCCAATAGGTCATGAGCTCTGCAAGTTGAATATTCAGGGGTCTTGTGCTCATAGATGACATGCAGAATACAATAGTTTATTAGATCTGGAAAGGTTTGTATTCATGAGTTTTGTGCTCATCAATGACAATCAGAATACAATAGTTCAGGGGCTCTGGAAGCTGAGTATTCAGGAGCCTTGTGCTCATCTCAGACATGCAGAATACAATAGTTCATGAGCTCTGGAAGCTGAGTAATCATGAGTATTGTGGTTATGGATGACATGCAGATTACAATAGATCATGAGCTCTGTAAGGTGAGTATTCATGGGTCTTGGGCTCATGGATGACATACAGAATACAATAGTTCATGAGCTCTTGAAACAGAGTTTTCATGTGTTTGGTGTTCATGGATGACATGCAGATAACAATAGTTAATGAGCACTGTAAGGTGAGTATTCAGGACTCTTGTGCTCATGGATGACATGCAGAATACAATAGGTCATTGGGCCTCATTCCTAGTATGGCGGTAAGGGATAGCGGCCACCGGTAACGAGACCGGTGGCGGTGATCCCTTACCGCCATACTCCGAGTTCCCTTTGCGCCCTTGCCCTTAACGCCTGCTTTGAGCAGGTGTTAAAGTCGAGGGCGCAAAGGGGCCTCCAAGCCAATAACGGTGACCGTAATGAACGGTCACCGTTATTTGCATCTTCCCCATTCCCATTGAGCCCTATGGGGGCTCATTTGGGAATGGGGAAGAGCCTTGGTGAATGGGGAATTACCGCCCCGCCAACCTTGGAATGGGGCGGTAATTCCGCCATCCACTAAGGCGCTGCCGGTCCGGGTACGGCGTCAACCAAGGCGTTAATAGCGCCATTGGTTAGCGCCGTACTCGGAATGAGGCCCATTATCTCTTGAAGGCAAGCATTCATGAGTCTTGTGCTCATTGGTGAAATGCAGAATACAATAGTTCATGAGCTCTGGACGGTGAGTATTCATGAGTCTTGTGCTCATTGATGGCATGCAAAATACAATAGTTCATGAGCTCTGGAAGGTGAGTATTCATGAGTATTGTTCTTATGGATGACATGCAGATTACAATAGTTCATGAGCTCTGGAAGGTGAGTATTCAGGAGCCTTGTGCTCATGGATGACATGCAGAACACAATAGTTCATGAGCTCTGGAAGCAAAGTATTCATGAGTCTTGTGCTTATGGATGACATGCAGATTAAAATAGTTCATGAGCTGTGGAAGGTGAGTATTGATGAGTTATGGGCTCATGGATGAAATGCAGAATACAATAGGTCACGAGCCCTGGAAGGTGAGCATTCATGAGTCTTGTGCTTATAGATGGCATGCAGATTGCAATAATTCATGAGCTCTGAAAGCTGAGTATTCATGAGTGTTTTGCTCTTTGATTACATGCTGAATTTAATAGTTCATGAACTCTGGAAGATGAGCATTCATGAGTCTTGTGCTCATGGATGACATGCAGAATACAATAGGTCATGAGCTCTGGAAGGTGAGCATTCATTGGTCTTGTGCTCATGGATTAGATGGAGAATACAATAGTTCGTAATCTCTGAAAGCTGAGTATTCATGAGTCTTTTGCTCATTGATTACATGCTGAATATAATAGTTCATGAACTCTGCAAGATGAGTATTCATGAGTCTGGTGCTCATGGAGGGGAAACAGAACCCAATAGGTCATGAGCTCTGCAAGTTGAATATTCAGGGGTCTTGTGCTCATAGATGACATGCAGAATACAATAGTTTATGAGATCTGGAAGGTTTGTATTCATGAGTTTTGTGCTCATCAATGACAATCAGAATACAATAGTTCAGGAGCTCTGGAATCTGAGTATTCAGGAGCCGTGTGCTCATCGATGACATGCAGAATACAATAGTTCATCATCTCTGGAAGCTGAGTAATCATGAGTATTGTGATTATGGATGACATGCAGATTACAATAGATCATGAGCTATGTAAAGTGAGTATTCATGGGTACTTGGGCTCATGGATGACAAGCAGAACACAATAGTTCCTGAGCTCTTGAAACAGAGTTTTCATGTGTTTGGTGTTCATGGATGACATGCAGATTACAATAATTAATGAGCTGTAGAAGGTGAGTATTGATGAGTTATGGGCTCATGGATGAAATGCAGAATACAATAGGTCACGAGCCCTGGAAGGTGAGCAATCATGAGTCTTGTGCTTATAGATAGCATGCAGATTGCAATAATTCATGAGCTCTGAAAGCTGAGTATTCATGAGTCTTTTGCTCATTGATTACATGCTGAATTTAATAGTTCATGAACTCTGGAAGATGAGCATTCATGAGTCTTGTGCTCATGGATGACATGCAGAATACAATAGGTAATGAGCTCTGGAAGGTGAGCATTCATTGGTCTTGTGCTCATGGATGAGATGGAGAATACAATAGTTCGTAATCTCTGAAAGCTGAGTATTCATGAGTCTTTTGCTCATTGATTACATGCTGAATATAATAGTTCATGAACTCTGCAAGATGAGTATTCATGAGTCTGGTGCTCATGGACGGGATACAGAACCCAATAGGTCATGAGCTCTGCAAGTTGAATATTCAGGGGTCTTGTGCTCATAGATGACATGCAGAATACAATAGTTTATGAGATCTGGAAGGTTTGTATTCATGAGTTTTGTGCTCATCAATGACAATCAGAATACAATAGTTCAGGAGGTCTGGAATCTGAGTATTCAGGAGCCGTGTGCTCATCGATGACATGCAGAATACAATAGTTCATGAGCTCTGGAAGCTGAGTAATCATGAGTATTGTGATTATGGATGACATGCAGATTACAATAGATCATGAGCTATGTAAAGTGAGTATTCATGGGTCTTGGGCTCATGGATGACAATCAGAATACAATAGTTCAGGAGGTCTGGAATCTGAGTATTCAGGAGCCGTGTGCTCATCGATGACATGCAGAACACAATAGTTCCTGAGCTCTTGAAACAGAGTTTTCATGTGTTTGGTGTTCATGGATGACATGCAGATTACAATAATTAATGAGCTGTAGAAGGTGAGTATTGATGAGTTATGGGCTCATGCGAGAAATGCAGAATACAATAGGTCACGAGCCCTGGAAGGTGAGCAATCATGAGTCTTGTGCTTATAGATAGCATGCAGATTGCAATAATTCATGAGCTCTGAAAGCTGAGTATTCATGAGTCTTTTGCTCATTGATTAAATGCTGAATTTAATAGTTCATGAACTCTGGAAGATGAGCATTCATGAGTCTTGTGCTCATGGATGACATGCAGAATACAATAGGTAATGAGCTCTGGAAGGTGAGCATTCATTGGTCTTGTGCTCATGGATGAGATGGAGAATACAATAGTTCGTAATCTCTGAAAGCTGAGTATTCATGAGTCTTTTGCTCATTGATTACATGCTGAATATAATAGTTCATGAACTCTGCAAGATGAGTATTCATGAGTCTGGTGCTCATGGACGGGATACAGAACCCAATAGGTCATGAGCTCTGCAAGTTGAATATTCAGGGGTCTTGTGCTCATAGATGACATGCAGAATACAATAGTTTATGAGATCTGGAAGGTTTGTATTCATGAGTTTTGTGCTCATCAATGACAATCAGAATACAATAGTTCAGGAGCTCTGGAAGCTGAGTATTCAGGAGCCTTGTGCTCATCGATAACATGCAGAATACAATAGTTCATGAGCTCTGGAAGCTGAGTAATCATGAGTATTGTGGTTATGGATGACATGCAGATTACAATAGATCTTGAGCTCTGTAAGGTGAGTATTCATGGGTCTTGGGCTCATGGATGACATGCAGAATACAATAGTTAATGAGCTCATGAAAAAGAGTTTTCATGTGTTTGGTGTTCATGGATGACATGCAGATAACAATAGTTAATGAGCTCTGTAAGGTGAGTATTCAGGACTCTTGTGCTCATGGATGACATGCAGAATACAATAGGTCATTATTTCTTGATGGCAAGCATTCATGAGTCTTGTGCTCATTGGTGAAACGCAGAATACAATAGTTCATGAGCTATGGACGGTGAGTATTCATGAGTCTTGTGCTCATTGATGGCACGCAAAATACAATAGTTCATGAGCTCTGGAAGGTGAGTATTCATGAGTATTGTGCTTATGGATGACATGCAGATTACAATAGCTCATGAGCTCTGGAAGGTGAGTATTCAGGAGTCTTGTGCTCATGGATGACATGCAGAACACAATAGTTCATGAGCTCTGGAAGCAGAGTATTCATGAGTCTTGTGCTTAAGGATGACATGCAGATTACAATAGTTCATGAGCCCTGTAAATTGAGTATTCACGAGTCTTGTGCTCATGGATGACTTGTAGAATACAATAGTTCATGAGTTCTGAAAGGTGAGTATGCATGAGTCTTGTGTCTATGGATGACATGCAGAACACAATAGATCATGAACTCTGGAAACTGAGTATTCATGAGTCTTGTGCTTATGGATGACACGCAGATTACAATAGTTCATGAGCTCTGTAAGGAGAGTATTCATGAGTCTTGTGCTCATGGATGACATGCAGAATACAATAGGTCATGAGCTCTGTAAGGTGAGTATTCATGAGTCTTGTGCTTATGGATGACATGCAGATTACAATAGTTCATGAGCTCTGGAAGCTCAGTATTCAGCAGTCTTGTGCTCATGGATAACATGCATAATACAACAGTTTATGAGCTCTGGAAACTGAGTATTCATGAGTCTTCTGCTTATGCGTGATATGCAGATTACAATAGTTCATGAGCTCTGTAAGGTGAGCATTCATGAGTCTTTTGCTAATTGATTACATGCTTAATATAATAGTTCATGAACTCTGGAAGATGAGCATTCATGAGTCTGGTGCTCATGGACGACATGCAGAATACAATAGTTGAAGAGCTCTGGAAGGAGAGTATTCAGGAGTCATGTGCTCATGGGTGACACGCAGAATACAATAGTTAATGAGCTTTGGAAGGTGAGCATCCACGAGTCTTGTGCTCATGGATGAGATGGAGAATACAATGTATCATAATCTCTGAAAGCTGAGTATTCATGAGCCTTGTGCTCATGGATGACATGCAGAATACAATAGGTCATGAGCTGGGTAAGGTGAGTATTCATGAGTCTTGTGCTTATGGATGACATGCAGATTACAATAGTTCATGAGCTCTGGAAGCTCAGTATTCAGCAGTCTTGTGCTCATGGATAACATGCATAATACAACAGTTTATGAGCTCTGGAAGCTGAGTATTCATGAGTCTTCTGCTTATGCGTGATATGCAGAATACAATAGTTCATGAGCTCTGTAAGGTGACATTCATGAGTCTTTTGCTAATTGATTACATGCTTAATATAATAGTTCATGAACTCTGGAAGATGAGCATTCATGTTTCTTTTGCTCATTGATTACATGCTGAATATAATACTTCATGAACTCTGGAAGATGAGTATTCATGAGTCTGGTGCTCATGGACGACATGCAGAATACAATAGTTGAAGAGCTCTGGAAGGAGAGTATTCAGGAGTCATGTGCTCATGGGTGACACGCAGAATACAATAGTTAATGAGATTTGGAAGGTGAGCATCCACGAGTCTTGTGCTCATGGATGAGATGGATAATACAATATATCATAATCTCTGAAAGCTGAGTATTCATGAGTCTTGTGCTCATCAATGACAATCAGCATACAATAGTTCAGGAGCTCTGGAAGCTGAGTATTCAGGAGCCTTGTGCTCATTGATGACATGCAGAATACAATAGTTCATGAGTTCTGGAAGCTGAGTATTCATGAGTATTGTGGTTATGGATGAAATGCAGATTACAATAGTTCAGGAGCTCTGTAAGGTGAGTTTTCATGAGTCTTGTGCTCATTGATGACATGCAGACTACAATAGTTCATGAGTTCTGAAAGCTGCGTGTTCATGAGTCTTTTGCTGATTGATTACATGCTGAATATAATAGTTCATGAACTCTTTAAAATGAGTATTCATGAGTCTGGTGCTCATGGATGAGATGCATAATCCAATAGGTCATGAGCTCTGCAAGCTGAATATTCAGGGGTCATGTGCTCATAGATGACACGCAGAATACAATAGTTTATGAGATCTGGAAGATTTGTATTGATGAGTCTTGTGCTCATGAAAGAGATGAAATGCAATAGTTCTTGAGTTTTAGTAGTTGAGTATTCACGAGTCTTGTGCTCATGGATGACAATCAGAATTCAATAGTTCATGAGCTCTGGAAGGTGAGTATTCATTAGCCTTTTGCTCATGAATGACATGCAGAATACAATTTTTCATGAGCTCTGGAAGGTGGGTATTCATGAGTATTGTGCTCATGGATGACATGCAGATTACAATAGTTCATTAACTCTGGAATATGAGTATTCATGAGTATTGTGCTTATGGATGACATGCAGATTACAATAGTTCATGAGCTCTGTAAGGTGAGTATTCAGGAGTCTTGTGCTCATGGATGACATGCAGAACATAATAGTTCATGAGCTCTGGAAGCAGAGTATTCATGAGTCTTGTGCGTATGGATGACAATCAGATTACAATAGCTCATGAGCTCTGTAAAATGAGTATTCACAAGTCTTGTGCTCGTGGATGACATGCAGATTACAATAATTAATGAGCTGTGGAAGGTGAGTATTGATGAGTTATGGGCTCATGGATGAAATGCAGAATACAATAGGTCATGAGCCCTGGAAGGTGAGTATTCATGAGTCGTGTGCTTATAGATAGCATGCAGATTGCAATAATTCATGAGCTCTGAAAGCTGAGTATTCATGAGTGTTTTGCTCATTGATTGCATGCTGAATTTAATAGTTCATGAACTCTGGAAGATGAGCATTCATGAGTCTTGTGCTCATGGAGGACATGCAGAATACAATAGGTAATGAGCTCTTGAAACAGAGTTTTCATGTGTTTGGTGTTCATGGATGACATGCAGATAATAATAGTTAATGAGCTCTGTAAGGTGAGTATTCAGGACTCTTGTGCTCATGGATGACATGCAGAATACAATAGGTCATTATCTCTTGAAGCAAAGTATTCATGAGTCTTGTGCTTATGGATGACATGCAGATTAAAATAGTTCATGAGCTCTGTAAGGTGAGTATTCTCAAGTCTTGTGCTCGTGGATGACATGTAGAATACAATAGTTCATGAGTTCTGAAAGGTGAGTTTGCATGAGTCTTGTGCCCATGGATGACATGCAGAACACAATAGTTCATAAGCTCTGGAAGGTGAGTATTCATGAGTATTGTGCTTATGGATGACATGCAGATTACAATAGTTCATGAGCTCTGGAAGGTGAGTATTCAGGAGTCTTGTGCTCATGGATGACATGCAGAACACAATAGTTCATGAGCTCTGGAAGCAAAGTATTCATGAGTCTTGTGCTTATGGATGACATGCAGATTAAAATAGTTCATGAGCTCTGTAAGGTGAGTATTCTCAAGTCTTGTGCTCGTGGATGACATGTAGAATACAATAGTTCATGAGTTCTGAAAGGTGAGTTTGCATGAGTCTTGTGCCCATGGATGACATGCAGATTACAATAGTTCATGACCTCTGTAACGAGAGTATTCATGAGTCTTGTGCTCATGGATGACACGCAAAATACAATAGGTCATGAGCTGTGTGAGGTGAGTATTCAGGTGTTTTGTGCTCATGGATGACATGCAGAAACAATAGTTCATGAGCTCTGGAAGCTCAGTATTCATCAGTCTTGTGCTCATGGATGACATGCAGAATACAACAGTTCATGAGCCATGGAAGCTGAGTATGCATGAGTCTTGTGCTTATGGGTGAAATGCAGATTAAAATAGTTAATGAGCTCTGTAAAGTGAGCACTCATGAGTCTTCAGCTAATTGATTGCTTGCTTAACATAATAGTTCATGAACTCTGGAAGATGAGCATTCATGTTTCTTTTGCTCATTGATTACATGCTGAATATAATACTTCATGAACTCTGGAAGATGAGTATTCATGAGTCTGGTGCTCATGGACGACATGCAGAATAGAATAGTTCAAGAGCTCTGGAAGGAGAGTATTCAGGAGTCATGTGCTCATTGGTGACACGCAGAATACAGTAGTTCATGAGCTTTGGAAGGTGAGCATTCATGAGTATTGTGCTCATGGATGAGATGGAGAATACAATAGTTCATGATCTCTGAAAGCTGAGTATTCAAGAGTCTTTTGCTCATTGAATGAGATAAAAATGCAATATTTCATGAGTTCTGGAAGGTGAGTATGCATTATTCATGTGCTCATGGATGACAATCAGAAAAAAATAGTTCATGAGCTCTGGAAGGTGAGTATTCAGGAGCCTTGTGCTCATTGATGACATGCAGATTACAATAGTTCATGAGCTCTGTAAGGTGGGTATTCAGGAGTCTTTTGCTCATGGATGACATGCAGAACACAATAGTTCATGAGCTCTGGAAACACAGTATTCATGAGTCTTTTGCTCAAGGATGACATGCAGAACACAATAGCTCATGAGCTCTGTAAGGTGAGTATTCACGAGTCTTGTGCTCGTGGATGACATGCAGAATCCAATAGTTCATGAGTTCTGAAAGGTGAGTATGCATGAGTCATGTGCCCATGGATGACATGCAGAACACAATAGTTCCTGAGCTGTGGAATGGGAGTATTGATGTGTTATGGGCTCATGATTGAAATGCAGAATACGATAGGTCATGAGCCCTGGAAGGTGAGCATTCATGAGTCTTGTGCTTATAGATGGCATGCAGATTACAAAACTTCATGAGCTCTGAAAGCTGAGTATTCATGAGTCTTGTGCTCATGGATGACATGGAGAATACAATAGGTCATGAGCTCTGGAAGGTGAGCATTCATTGGTCTTGTGCTCATTGATGAGGTTGAGAATACAATAGTTCGTGATCTCTGAAAGTTGAGTATTCATGAGTCTTTTGATAATTGATTACATGCTGAATATAATAGTTCATGAACTCTGCAAGATGAGTATTCACGAGTCTGGTGCTCATGGACGGGATTCAGAACCCAATAGGTCATGAGCTCTGCAAGTTGAATATTCAGGGGTCTTGTGCTCATAGATGACATGCAGAATACAATAGTTTATTAGATCTGGAAAGGTTTGTATTCATGAGTTTTGTGCTCATCAATGACAATCAGAATACAATAGTTCAGGGGCTCTGGAAGCTGAGTATTCAGGAGCCTTGTGCTCATCTCAGACATGCAGAATACAATAGTTCATGAGCTCTGGAAGCTGAGTAATCATGAGTATTGTGGTTATGGATGACATGCAGATTACAATAGATCATGAGCTCTGTAAGGTGAGTATTCATGGGTCTTGGGCTCATGGATGACATACAGAATACAATAGTTCATGAGCTCTTGAAACAGAGTTTTCATGTGTTTGGTGTTCATGGATGACATGCAGATAACAATAGTTAATGAGCACTGTAAGGTGAGTATTCAGGACTCTTGTGCTCATGGAAGACATGCAGAATACAATAGGTCATTGGGCCTCATTCCTAGTATGGCGGTAAGGGATAGCGGCCACCGGTAACGAGACCGGTGGCGGTGATCCCTTACCGCCATACTCCGAGTTCCCTTTGCGCCCTTGCCCTTAACGCCTGCTTTGAGCAGGTGTTAAAGTCGAGGGCGCAAAGGGGCCTCCAAGCCAATAACGGTGACCGTAATGAACGGTCACCGTTATTTGCATCTTCCCCATTCCCATTGAGCCCTATGGGGGCTCATTTGGGAATGGGGAAGAGCCTTGGTGAATGGGGAATTACCGCCCCGCCAACCTTGGAATGGGGCGGTAATTCCGCCATCCACTAAGGCGCTGCCGGTCCGGGTACGGCGTCAACCAAGGCGTTAATAGCGCCATTGGTTAGCGCCGTACTCGGAATGAGGCCCATTATCTCTTGAAGGCAAGCATTCATGAGTCTTGTGCTCATTGGTGAAATGCAGAATACAATAGTTCATGAGCTCTGGACGGTGAGTATTCATGAGTCTTGTGCTCATTGATGGCATGCAAAATACAATAGTTCATGAGCTCTGGAAGGTGAGTATTCATGAGTATTGTTCTTATGGATGACATGCAGATTACAATAGTTCATGAGCTCTGGAAGGTGAGTATTCAGGAGCCTTGTGCTCATGGATGACATGCAGAACACAATAGTTCATGAGCTCTGGAAGCAAAGTATTCATGAGTCTTGTGCTTATGGATGACATGCAGATTAAAATAGTTCATGAGCTGTGGAAGGTGAGTATTGATGAGTTATGGGCTCATGGATGAAATGCAGAATACAATAGGTCACGAGCCCTGGAAGGTGAGCATTCATGAGTCTTGTGCTTATAGATGGCATGCAGATTGCAATAATTCATGAGCTCTGAAAGCTGAGTATTCATGAGTGTTTTGCTCTTTGATTACATGCTGAATTTAATAGTTCATGAACTCTGGAAGATGAGCATTCATGAGTCTTGTGCTCATGGATGACATGCAGAATACAATAGGTCATGAGCTCTGGAAGGTGAGCATTCATTGGTCTTGTGCTCATGGATTAGATGGAGAATACAATAGTTCGTAATCTCTGAAAGCTGAGTATTCATGAGTCTTTTGCTCATTGAATACATGCTGAATATAATAGTTCATGAACTCTGCAAGATGAGTATTCATGAGTCTGGTGCTCATGGAGGGGAAACAGAACCCAATAGGTCATGAGCTCTGCAAGTTGAATATTCAGGGGTCTTGTGCTCATAGATGACATGCAGAATACAATAGTTTATGAGATCTGGAAGGTTTGTATTCATGAGTTTTGTGCTCATCAATGACAATCAGAATACAATAGTTCAGGAGCTCTGGAATCTGAGTATTCAGGAGCCGTGTGCTCATCGATGACATGCAGAATACAATAGTTCATCATCTCTGGAAGCTGAGTAATCATGAGTATTGTGATTATGGATGACATGCAGATTACAATAGATCATGAGCTATGTAAAGTGAGTATTCATGGGTACTTGGGCTCATGGATGACAAGCAGAACACAATAGTTCCTGAGCTCTTGAAACAGAGTTTTCATGTGTTTGGTGTTCATGGATGACATGCAGATTACAATAATTAATGAGCTGTAGAAGGTGAGTATTGATGAGTTATGGGCTCATGGATGAAATGCAGAATACAATAGGTCACGAGCCCTGGAAGGTGAGCAATCATGAGTCTTGTGCTTATAGATAGCATGCAGATTGCAATAATTCATGAGCTCTGAAAGCTGAGTATTCATGAGTCTTTTGCTCATTGATTACATGCTGAATTTAATAGTTCATGAACTCTGGAAGATGAGCATTCATGAGTCTTGTGCTCATGGATGACATGCAGAATACAATAGGTAATGAGCTCTGGAAGGTGAGCATTCATTGGTCTTGTGCTCATGGATGAGATGTAGAATACAATAGTTCGTAATCTCTGAAAGCTGAGTATTCATGAGTCTTTTGCTCATTGATTACATGCTGAATATAATAGTTCATGAACTCTGCAAGATGAGTATTCATGAGTCTGGTGCTCATGGACGGGATACAGAACCCAATAGGTCATGAGCTCTGCAAGTTGAATATTCAGGGGTCTTGTGCTCATAGATGACATGCAGAATACAATAGTTTATGAGATCTGGAAGGTTTGTATTCATGAGTTTTGTGCTCATCAATGACAATCAGAATACAATAGTTCAGGAGCTCTGGAAGCTGAGTATTCAGGAGCCTTGTGCTCATCGATAACATGCAGAATACAATAGTTCATGAGCTCTGGAAGCTGAGTAATCATGAGTATTGTGGTTATGGATGACATGCAGATTACAATAGATCTTGAGCTCTGTAAGGTGAGTATTCATGGGTCTTGGGCTCATGGATGACATGCAGAATACAATAGTTAATGAGCTCATGAAACAGAGTTTTCATGTGTTTGGTGTTCATGGATGACATGCAGATAACAATAGTTAATGAGCTCTGTAAGGTGAGTATTCAGGACTCTTGTGCTCATGGATGACATGCAGAATACAATAGGTCATTATCTCTTGATGGCAAGCATTCATGAGTCTTGTGCTCATTGGTGAAACGCAGAATACAATAGTTCATGAGCTATGGACGGTGAGTATTCATGAGTCTTGTGCTCATTGATGGCACGCAAAATACAATAATTAATGAGCTGTGGAAGGTGAGTATTGATGAGTTATGGGCTCATGGATGAAATGCAGAATACAATAGGTCATGAGCCCTGGAAGGTGAGTATTCATGAGTCGTGTGCTTATAGATAGCATGCAGATTGCAATAATTCATGAGCTCTGAAAGCTGAGTATTCATGAGTGTTTTGCTCATTGATTGCATGCTGAATTTAATAGTTCATGAACTCTGGAAGATGAGCATTCATGAGTCTTGTGCTCATGGAGGACATGCAGAATACAATAGGTAATGAGCTCTTGAAACAGAGTTTTCATGTGTTTGGTGTTCATGGATGACATGCAGATAATAATAGTTAATGAGCTCTGTAAGGTGAGTATTCAGGACTCTTGTGCTCATGGATGACATGCAGAATACAATAGGTCATTATCTCTTGAAGCAAAGTATTCATGAGTCTTGTGCTTATGGATGACATGCAGATTAAAATAGTTCATGAGCTCTGTAAGGTGAGTATTCTCAAGTCTTGTGCTCGTGGATGACATGTAGAATACAATAGTTCATGAGTTCTGAAAGGTGAGTTTGCATGAGTCTTGTGCCCATGGATGACATGCAGAACACAATAGTTCATAAGCTCTGGAAGGTGAGTATTCATGAGTATTGTGCTTATGGATGACATGCAGATTACAATAGTTCATGAGCTCTGGAAGGTGAGTATTCAGGAGTCTTGTGCTCATGGATGACATGCAGAACACAATAGTTCATGAGCTCTGGAAGCAAAGTATTCATGAGTCTTGTGCTTATGGATGACATGCAGATTAAAATAGTTCATGAGCTCTGTAAGGTGAGTATTCTCAAGTCTTGTGCTCGTGGATGACATGTAGAATACAATAGTTCATGAGTTCTGAAAGGTGAGTTTGCATGAGTCTTGTGCCCATGGATGACATGCAGATTACAATAGTTCATGACCTCTGTAAGGAGAGTATTCATGAGTCTTGTGCTCATGGATGACACGCAAAATACAATAGGTCATGAGCTGTGTGAGGTGAGTATTCAGGTGTTTTGTGCTCATGGATGACATGCAGAAACAATAGTTCATGAGCTCTGGAAGCTCAGTATTCATCAGTCTTGTGCTCATGGATGACATGCAGAATACAACAGTTCATGAGCCATGGAAGCTGAGTATGCATGAGTCTTGTGCTTATGGGTGAAATGCAGATTAAAATAGTTAATGAGCTCTGTAAAGTGAGCACTCATGAGTCTTCAGCTAATTGATTGCTTGCTTAACATAATAGTTCATGAACTCTGGAAGATGAGCATTCATGTTTCTTTTGCTCATTGATTACATGCTGAATATAATACTTCATGAACTCTGGAAGATGAGTATTCATGAGTCTGGTGCTCATGGACGACATGCAGAATAGAATAGTTCAAGAGCTCTGGAAGGAGAGTATTCAGGAGTCATGTGCTCATTGGTGACACGCAGAATACAGTAGTTCATGAGCTTTGGAAGGTGAGCATTCATGAGTATTGTGCTCATGGATGAGATGGAGAATACAATAGTTCATGATCTCTGAAAGCTGAGTATTCAAGAGTCTTTTGCTCATTGAATGAGATAAAAATGCAATATTTCATGAGTTCTGGAAGGTGAGTATGCATTATTCATGTGCTCATGGATGACAATCAGAAAAAAATAGTTCATGAGCTCTGGAAGGTGAGTATTCAGGAGCCTTGTGCTCATTGATGACATGCAGATTACAATAGTTCATGAGCTCTGTAAGGTGGGTATTCAGGAGTCTTTTGCTCATGGATGACATGCAGAACACAATAGTTCATGAGCTCTGGAAACACAGTATTCATGAGTCTTTTGCTCAAGGATGACATGCAGAACACAATAGCTCATGAGCTCTGTAAGGTGAGTATTCACGAGTCTTGTGCTCGTGGATGACATGCAGAATCCAATAGTTCATGAGTTCTGAAAGGTGAGTATGCATGAGTCATGTGCCCATGGATGACATGCAGAACACAATAGTTCCTGAGCTGTGGAATGGGAGTATTGATGTGTTATGGGCTCATGATTGAAATGCAGAATACGATAGGTCATGAGCCCTGGAAGGTGAGCATTCATGAGTCTTGTGCTTATAGATGGCATGCAGATTACAAAACTTCATGAGCTCTGAAAGCTGAGTATTCATGAGTCTTGTGCTCATGGATGACATGGAGAATACAATAGGTCATGAGCTCTGGAAGGTGAGCATTCATTGGTCTTGTGCTCATTGATGAGGTTGAGAATACAATAGTTCGTGATCTCTGAAAGTTGAGTATTCATGAGTCTTTTGATAATTGATTACATGCTGAATATAATAGTTCATGAACTCTGCAAGATGAGTATTCACGAGTCTGGTGCTCATGGACGGGATTCAGAACCCAATAGGTCATGAGCTCTGCAAGTTGAATATTCAGGGGTCTTGTGCTCATAGATGACATGCAGAATACAATAGTTTATTAGATCTGGAAAGGTTTGTATTCATGAGTTTTGTGCTCATCAATGACAATCAGAATACAATAGTTCAGGGGCTCTGGAAGCTGAGTATTCAGGAGCCTTGTGCTCATCTCAGACATGCAGAATACAATAGTTCATGAGCTCTGGAAGCTGAGTAATCATGAGTATTGTGGTTATGGATGACATGCAGATTACAATAGATCATGAGCTCTGTAAGGTGAGTATTCATGGGTCTTGGGCTCATGGATGACATACAGAATACAATAGTTCATGAGCTCTTGAAACAGAGTTTTCATGTGTTTGGTGTTCATGGATGACATGCAGATAACAATAGTTAATGAGCACTGTAAGGTGAGTATTCAGGACTCTTGTGCTCATGGAAGACATGCAGAATACAATAGGTCATTGGGCCTCATTCCTAGTATGGCGGTAAGGGATAGCGGCCACCGGTAACGAGACCGGTGGCGGTGATCCCTTACCGCCATACTCCGAGTTCCCTTTGCGCCCTTGCCCTTAACGCCTGCTTTGAGCAGGTGTTAAAGTCGAGGGCGCAAAGGGGCCTCCAAGCCAATAACGGTGACCGTAATGAACGGTCACCGTTATTTGCATCTTCCCCATTCCCATTGAGCCCTATGGGGGCTCATTTGGGAATGGGGAAGAGCCTTGGTGAATGGGGAATTACCGCCCCGCCAACCTTGGAATGGGGCGGTAATTCCGCCATCCACTAAGGCGCTGCCGGTCCGGGTACGGCGTCAACCAAGGCGTTAATAGCGCCATTGGTTAGCGCCGTACTCGGAATGAGGCCCATTATCTCTTGAAGGCAAGCATTCATGAGTCTTGTGCTCATTGGTGAAATGCAGAATACAATAGTTCATGAGCTCTGGACGGTGAGTATTCATGAGTCTTGTGCTCATTGATGGCATTGAAAATACAATAGTTCATGAGCTCTGGAAGGTGAGTATTCATGAGTATTGTTCTTATGGATGACATGCAGATTACAATAGTTCATGAGCTCTGGAAGGTGAGTATTCAGGAGCCTTGTGCTCATGGATGACATGCAGAACACAATAGTTCATGAGCTCTGGAAGCAAAGTATTCATGAGTCTTGTGCTTATGGATGACATGCAGATTAAAATAGTTCATGAGCTGTGGAAGGTGAGTATTGATGAGTTATGGGCTCATGGATGAAATGCAGAATACAATAGGTCACGAGCCCTGGAAGGTGAGCATTCATGAGTCTTGTGCTTATAGATGGCATGCAGATTGCAATAATTCATGAGCTCTGAAAGCTGAGTATTCATGAGTGTTTTGCTCTTTGATTACATGCTGAATTTAATAGTTCATGAACTCTGGAAGATGAGCATTCATGAGTCTTGTGCTCATGGATGACATGCAGAATACAATAGGTCATGAGCTCTGGAAGGTGAGCATTCATTGGTCTTGTGCTCATGGATTAGATGGAGAATACAATAGTTCGTAATCTCTGAAAGCTGAGTATTCATGAGTCTTTTGCTCATTGAATACATGCTGAATATAATAGTTCATGAACTCTGCAAGATGAGTATTCATGAGTCTGGTGCTCATGGAGGGGAAACAGAACCCAATAGGTCATGAGCTCTGCAAGTTGAATATTCAGGGGTCTTGTGCTCATAGATGACATGCAGAATACAATAGTTTATGAGATCTGGAAGGTTTGTATTCATGAGTTTTGTGCTCATCAATGACAATCAGAATACAATAGTTCAGGAGCTCTGGAATCTGAGTATTCAGGAGCCGTGTGCTCATCGATGACATGCAGAATACAATAGTTCATCATCTCTGGAAGCTGAGTAATCATGAGTATTGTGATTATGGATGACATGCAGATTACAATAGATCATGAGCTATGTAAAGTGAGTATTCATGGGTACTTGGGCTCATGGATGACAAGCAGAACACAATAGTTCCTGAGCTCTTGAAACAGAGTTTTCATGTGTTTGGTGTTCATGGATGACATGCAGATTACAATAATTAATGAGCTGTAGAAGGTGAGTATTGATGAGTTATGGGCTCATGGATGAAATGCAGAATACAATAGGTCACGAGCCCTGGAAGGTGAGCAATCATGAGTCTTGTGCTTATAGATAGCATGCAGATTGCAATAATTCATGAGCTCTGAAAGCTGAGTATTCATGAGTCTTTTGCTCATTGATTACATGCTGAATTTAATAGTTCATGAACTCTGGAAGATGAGCATTCATGAGTCTTGTGCTCATGGATGACATGCAGAATACAATAGGTAATGAGCTCTGGAAGGTGAGCATTCATTGGTCTTGTGCTCATGGATGAGATGGAGAATACAATAGTTCGTAATCTCTGAAAGCTGAGTATTCATGAGTCTTTTGCTCATTGATTACATGCTGAATATAATAGTTCATGAACTCTGCAAGATGAGTATTCATGAGTCTGGTGCTCATGGACGGGATACAGAACCCAATAGGTCATGAGCTCTGCAAGTTGAATATTCAGGGGTCTTGTGCTCATAGATGACATGCAGAATACAATAGTTTATGAGATCTGGAAGGTTTGTATTCATGAGTTTTGTGCTCATCAATGACAATCAGAATACAATAGTTCAGGAGCTCTGGAAGCTGAGTATTCAGGAGCCTTGTGCTCATCGATAACATGCAGAATACAATAGTTCATGAGCTCTGGAAGCTGAGTAATCATGAGTATTGTGGTTATGGATGACATGCAGATTACAATAGATCTTGAGCTCTGTAAGGTGAGTATTCATGGGTCTTGGGCTCATGGATGACATGCAGAATACAATAGTTAATGAGCTCATGAAACAGAGTTTTCATGTGTTTGGTGTTCATGGATGACATGCAGATAACAATAGTTAATGAGCTCTGTAAGGTGAGTATTCAGGACTCTTGTGCTCATGGATGACATGCAGAATACAATAGGTCATTATCTCTTGATGGCAAGCATTCATGAGTCTTGTGCTCATTGGTGAAACGCAGAATACAATAGTTCATGAGCTATGGACGGTGAGTATTCATGAGTCTTGTGCTCATTGATGGCACGCAAAATACAATAGTTCATGAGCTCTGGAAGGTGAGTATTCATGAGTATTGTGCTTATGGATGACATGCAGATTACAATAGTTCATGAGCTCTGGAAGGTGAGTATTCAGGAGTCTTGTGCTCATGGATGACATGCAGAACACAATAGTTCATGAGCTCTGGAAGCAGAGTATTCATGAGTCTTGTGCTTAAGGATGACATGCAGATTACAATAGTTCATGAGCCCTGTAAATTGAGTATTCACGAGTCTTGTGCTCATGGATGACTTGTAGAATACAATAGTTCATGAGTTCTGAAAGGTGAGTATGCATGAGTCTTGTGTCTATGGATGACATGCAGAACACAATAGATCATGAACTCTGGAAACTGAGTATTCATGAGTCTTGTGCTTATGGATGACACGCAGATTACAATAGTTCATGAGCTCTGTAAAGAGTGTATTCATGAGTCTTGTGCTCATGGATGACATGCAGAATACAATAGGTCATGAGCTGTGTAAGGTGAGTATTCATGAGTCTTGTGCTTATGGATGACATGCAGATTACAATAGTTCATGAGCTCTGGAAGCTCAGTATTCAGCAGTCTTGTGCTCATGGATAACATGCATAATACAACAGTTTATGAGCTCTGGAAGCTGAGTATTCATGAGTCTTCTGCTTATGCGTGATATGCAGATTACAATAGTTCATGAGCTCTGTAAGGTGAGCATTCATGAGTCTTTTGCTAATTGATTACATGCTTAATATAATAGTTCATGAACTCTGGAAGATGAGCATTCATGTTTCTTTTGCTCATTGATTACATGCTGAATATAATACTTCATTAACTCTGGAAGATGAGTATTCATGAGTCTGGTGCTCATGGACGACATGCAGAATACAATAGTTGAAGAGCTCTGGAAGGAGAGTATTCAGGAGTCATGTGCTCATGGGTGACACGCAGAATACAATAGTTAATGAGCTTTGGAAGGTGAGCATCCATGAGTCTTGTGCTCATGGATGAGATGGAGAATACAATATATCATAATCTCTGAAAGCTGAGTATTCATGAGTCTTGTGCTTATGGATGACATGCAGATTACAATAGTTCATGAGCTCTGGAAGCTCAGTATTCAGCAGTCTTGTGCTCATGGAAAACATGCATAATACAACAGTTTATGAGCTCTGGAAGCTGAGTATTCATGAGTCTTCTGCTTATGCGTGATATGCAGATTACAATAGTTCATGAGCTCTGTAAGGTGAGCATTCATGAGTCTTTTGCTAATTGATTACATGCTTAATATAATAGTTCATGAACTCTGGAAGATGAGCATTCATGTTTCTTTTGCTCATTGATTACATGCTGAATATAATAGTTCATGAACTCTTTAAAATGAGTATTCATGAGTCTGGTGCTCATGGATGAGATGCATAATCCAATAGGTCATGAGCTCTGCAAGCTGAATATTCAGGGGTCATGTGCTCATAGATGACACGCAGAATACAATAGTTTATGAGATCTGGAAGATTTGTATTGATGAGTCTTGTGCTCATGAAAGAGATGAAATGCAATAGTTCATGAGTTTTAGTAGTTGAGTATTCACAAGTCTTGTGCTCATGGATGACAATCAGAATTCAATAGTTCATGAGCTCTGGAAGGTGAGTATTCATTAGCCTTTTGCTCATGAATGACATGCAGAATACAATTTTTCATGAGCTCTGGAAGGTGGGTATTCATGAGTATTGTGCTCATGGATGACATGCAGATTACAATAGTTCATTAACTCTGGAATATGAGTATTCATGAGTATTGTGCTTATTGATGACATGCAGATTACAATAGTTCATGAGCTCTGTAAGGTGAGTATTCAGGAGTCTTGTGCTCATGGATGACATGCAGAACATAATAGTTCATGAGCTCTGGAAGCAGAGTATTCATGAGTCTTGTGCGTATGGATGACAATCAGATTACAATAGCTCATGAGCTCTGTAAAATGAGTATTCACGAGTCTTGTGCTTGTGGATGACATGCAGATTACAATAATTAATGAGCTGTGGAAGGTGAGTATTGATGAGTTATGGGCTCATGGATGAAATGCAGAATACAATAGGTTATGAGCCCTGGAAGGTGAGCATTCATGAGTCGTGTGCTTATATATAGCATGCAGATTGCAATAATTCATGAGCTCTGAAAGCTGAGTATTTATGAGTGTTTTGCTCATTGATTGCATGCTGAATTTAATAGTTCATGAACTCTGGAAGATGAGCATTCATGAGTCTTGTGCTCATGGAGGACATGCAGAATACAGTAGGTAATGAGCTCTTGAAACAGAGTTTTCATGTGTTTGGTGTTCATGGATGACATGCAGACAATAATAGTTAATGAGCTCTGTAAGGTGAGTATTCAGGACTCTTGTGCTCATGGATGACATGCAGAATACAATAGGTCATTATCTCTTGAAGCAAAGTATTCATGAGTCTTGTGCTTATGGATGACATGCAAATTAAAATAGTTCATGAGCTCTGTAAGGTGAGTATTCTCAAGTCTTGTGCTCGTGGATGACATGTAGAATACAATAGTTCATGAGTTCTGAAAGGTGAGTTTGCATGAGTCTTGTGCCCATGGATGACATGCAGAACACAATAGTTCATGAGCTCTGGAAGGTGAGTATTCATGAGTATTGTGCTTATGGATGACATGCAGATTACAATAGTTCATGAGCTCTGGAAGGTGAGTATTCAGGAGTCTTGTGCTCATGGATGACATGCAGAACACAATAGTTCATGAGCTCTGGATGCAAAGTATTCATGAGTCTTGTGCTTATGGATGACATGCAGATTAAAATAGTTCATGAGCTCTGTAAGGTGAGTATTCTCAAGTCTTGTGCTCGTGGATGACATGTAGAATACAATAGTTCATGAGTTCTGAAAGGTGAGTTTGCATGAGTCTTGTGCCCATGGATGACATGCAGATTACAATAGTTCATGACCTCTGTAAGGAGAGTATTCATGAGTCTTGTGCTCATGGATGACACGCAGAATACAATAGGTCATGAGCTGTGTGAGGTGAGTATTCAGGTGTTTTGTGCTCATGGATGACATGCAGAAACAATAGTTCATGAGCTCTGGAAGCTCAGTATTCATCAGTCTTGTGCTCATGGATGACATGCAGAATACAACAGTTCATGAGCTCTGGAAGCTGAGTATTCATGAGACTTGTGCTTATGGGTGAAATGCAGATTAAAATAGTTAATGAGCTCTGTAAAGTGAGCACTCATGAGTCTTCAGCTAATTGATTGCATGCTTAACATAATAGTTCATGAACTCTGGAAGATGAGCATTCATGTTTCTTTTGCTCATTGATTACATGCTGAATATAATACTTCATGAACTCTGGAAGATGAGTATTCATGAGTCTGGTGCTCATGGACGACATGCAGAATAGAATAGTTCAAGAGCTCTGGAAGGAGAGTATTCAGGAGTCATGTGCTCATTGGTGACACGCAGAATACAGTAGTTCATGAGCTTTGGAAGGTGAGCATTCATGAGTCTTGTGCTCATGTATGAGCTGGAGAATACAATAGTTCATGATCTCTGAAAGCTGAGTATTCAAGAGTCTTTTGCTCATTGAATGAGATAAAAATGCAATAATTCATGAGTTCTGGAAGGTGAGTATGCATTATTCATGTGCTCATGGATGACAATCAGAAAAAAATAGTTCATGAGCTCTGGAAGGTGAGTATTCAGGAGCCTTGTGCTCATTGGATTACAATAGTTCATGAGCTCTGTAAGGTGGGTATTCAGGAGTCTTTTGCTCATGGATGACATGCAGAACACAATAGTTCATGAGCTCTGGAAACACAGTATTCATGAGTCTTTTGCTCAAGGATGACATGCAGAACACAATAGCTCATGAGCTCTGTAAGGTGAGTATTCACGAGTCTTGTGCTCGTGGATGACATGCAGAATCCAATAGTTCATGAGTTCTGAAAGGTGAGTATGCATGAGTCGTGTGCCCATGGATGACATGCAGAACACAATAGTTCCTGAGCTGTGGAAGGGGAGTATTGATGTGTTATGGGCTCATGATTGAAATGCAGAATACGATAGGTCATGAGCCCTGGAAGGTGAGCATTCATGAGTCTTGTGCTTATAGATGGCATGCAGATTACAAAACTTCATGAGCTCTGAAAGCTGAGTATTCATGAGTCTTGTGCTCATGGATGACATGGAGAATACAATAGGTCATGAGCTCTGGAAGGTGAGCATTCATTGGTCTTGTGCTCATGGATGAGGTTGAGAATACAATAGTTTGTGATCTCTGAAAGTTGAGTATTCATGAGTCTTTTGATCATTGATTACATGCTGAATATAATAGTTCATGAACTCTGCAAGATGAGTATTCACGAGTCTGGTGCTCATGGACGGGATTCAGAACCCAATAGGTCATGAGCTCTGCAAGTTGAATATTCAGGGGTCTTGTGCTCATAGATGACATGCAGAATACAATAGTTTATTAGATCTGGAAAGGTTTGTATTCATGAGTTTTGTGCTCATCAATGACAATCAGAATACAATAGTTCAGGGGCTCTGGAAGCTGAGTATTCAGGAGCCTTGTGCTCATCGATGACATGCAGAATACAATAGTTCATGAGCTCTGGAAGCTGAGTAATCATGAGTATTGTGGTTATGGATGACATGCAGATTACAATAGATCATGAGCTCTGTAAGGTGAGTATTCATGGGTCTTGGGCTCATGGATGACATACAGAATACAATAGTTCATGAGCTCTTGAAACAGAGTTTTCATGTGTTTGGTGTTCATGGATGACATGCAGATAACAATAGTTAATGAGCTCTGTAAGGTGAGTATTCAGGACTCTTGTGCTCATGGATGACATGCAGAATACAATAGGTCATTATCTCTTGAAGGCAAGCATTCATGAGTCTTGTGCTCATTGGTTAATTGCAGAATACAATAGTTCATGAGCTCTGGACGGTGAGTATTCATGAGTCTTGTGCTCATTGATGGCATGCAAAATACAATAGTTCATGAGCTCTGGAAGGTGAGTATTCATGAGTATTGTTCTTATGGATGACATGCAGATTACAATAGTTCATGAGCTCTGGAAGGTGAGTATTCAGGAGTCTTGTGCTCATGGATGACATGCAGAACACAATAGTTCATGAGCTCTGGAAACAGAGTATTCATGAGTCTTGTGTTTATGGATGACATGCAGATTACAATAATTCATGAGCTCTGTAAGGTGAGTATTCACGAGTCTTGTGCTCATGGATGACTTGTAGAAAACAATAGTTCATGAGTTCTGAAAGGTGAGTATGCATGAGTCTTGTGCGCATGGATGACATGCAGAACACAATAGTTCATGAGCTCTGTAAACTGAGTATTCATGAGTCTTGTGCTTATGGATGACACGCAGATTACAATAGTTCATGAGCTCTGTAAGGAGAGTACTCATGAGTCTTGTGCTCATGGATGACATGAAGAATACAATAGGTCATGAGCTGTGTAAGGTGAGTATTCATGAGTCTTGTGCTTATGGATGACATGCAGATTACAATAGTTCATGAGCTCTGGAAGCTCAGTATTCACCAGTCTTGTGCTCATGGATGACATGCAGAATACAACAGTTTATGAGCTCTGGAAGCTGAGCATTCATGAGTCTTGTGCTTATGCGTGATATGCAGATTACAATAGTTCATGAGCTCTGTAAGGTGAACATTCATGAGTCTTTTGCTAATTGATTACATGCTTTATATAATAGTTCATGAACTCTGGAAGATGAGCATTCATGTTTCTTTTGCTCATTGATTACATGCTGAATATAATACTTCCATGAACTCTGGAAGATGAGTATTCATGAGTCGGGTGCTCATGGACGACATGCAGAATACAATAGTTGAAGAGCTCTTGACGGAGAGTATTCAGGAGTCATGTGCTCATGGGTGACACGCAGAATACAATAGTTCATGAGCTTTGGAAGGTGGGCATTCATGAGTCTTGTGCTCATGGATGAGATGGAGAATACAATAGATCATGATCTCTGAAAGCTGAGTATTCATGAATCTTGTGCTCATCAATGACAATCAGAATACAATAGTTCAGGAGCTCTGTAAGGTGAGTATTCATGAGTCTTGTGCTCATTGATGACATGCAGAATTCAATAGTTCATGAGTTCTGAAAGCTGCGTGTTCATGAGACTTTTGCTGATTGATTACATGCTGAATATAATAGTTCATGAACTCTTTAAGATGAGTATTCACGAGTCTGGTGCTCACGGATGAGATGCAGAATCCAATAGGTCATGAGCTCTGCAAGCTGAATATTCAGGGGTCATTTGCTCATAGATGACATGCAGAATACAATAGTTTATGAGATCTGAAAGGTTTGTATTGATGAGTCTTGTGCTCATGAATGAGATGAAATGCAATAGTTCATGAGTTCTAGAAGTTGAGTATTCACGAGTCGTGTGCTCATGGATGACAATCAGAATTCAATAGTTCATGAGCTCTGGAAGGTGAGTATTCATTAGCCTTGTGCTCATGAATGACATGCAGAATACAATTTTTCATGAGCTCTGGAAGCAGAGTATTCATGAGTCGTGTGCGTATGGATGACATGCAGATTACAATAGCTCATTAGCTCTGTAAAATGAGTATTCACGAATCTCGTGCTTGTGGATGACATGCAGAATACAATAGTTCATGAGTTCTGAAAGGTGAGTATGCATGAGTCATGTGCCCATGGATGACATGCAGAACACAATAGTTCATGAGCTCTGGAAACTGAGTATTCATGAGTCTTGTGCTTATGGATGACATGCAGATTACAATAATTAATGAGCTGTGGAAGGTGAGTATTGATGAGTTATGGGCTCATGGATGAAATGCAGAATACAATAGGTCATGAGCCCTGGAAGGTGAGCATTCATGAGTCTTGTGCTTATATATGGCATGCAGATTGCAATAATTCATGAGCTCTGAAAGCTGAGTATTCATGAGTTTGGTGCTCATGGACGGGATACAGAACCCAATAGGTCATGAGCTCTGCAAGTTGAATATTCAGGGGTCTTGTGCTCATAGATGACATGCAGAATACAATAGTTTATGAGATCTGGAAGGTTTGTATTCATGAGTTTTGTGCTCATCAATGACAATCAGAATACAATAGTTCAGGAGCTCTGGAAGCTAAGTATTCAGGAGCCGTGTGCTCATCGATGACATGCAGAATACAATAGTTCATGTGCTCTGGAAGCTGAGTAATCATGAGTATTGTGATTATGGATGACATGTAGATTACAATAGATCATGAGCTCTGTAAAGTGAGTATTCATGGGTCTTGGGCTCATGGGTGACAAGGAGAACACAATAGTTCATGAGCTCTTGAAACAGAGTTTTCATGAGTCTTGTGCTTATGGATGACATGCAGATTAAAATAGTTCATGAGCTGTGGAAGGTGAGTATTGATGAGTTATGGGCTCATGGATGAAATGCAGAATACAATAGGTCACGAGCCCTGGAAGGTGAGCATTCATGAGTCTTGTGCTTATAGATGGCATGCAGATTGCAATAATTCATGAGCTCTGAAAGCTGAGTATTCATGAGTGTTTTGCTCTTTGATTACATGCTGAATTTAATAGTTCATGAACTCTGGAAGATGAGCATTCATGAGTCTTGTGCTCATGGATGACATGCAGAATACAATAGGTCATGAGCTCTGGAAGGTGAGCATTCATTGGTCTTGTGCTCATGGATTAGATGGAGAATACAATAGTTCGTAATCTCTGAAAGCTGAGTATTCATGAGTCTTTTGCTCATTGAATACATGCTGAATATAATAGTTCATGAACTCTGCAAGATGAGTATTCATGAGTCTGGTGCTCATGGAGGGGAAACAGAACCCAATAGGTCATGAGCTCTGCAAGTTGAATATTCAGGGGTCTTGTGCTCATAGATGACATGCAGAATACAATAGTTTATGAGATCTGGAAGGTTTGTATTCATGAGTTTTGTGCTCATCAATGACAATCAGAATACAATAGTTCAGGAGCTCTGGAATCTGAGTATTCAGGAGCCGTGTGCTCATCGATGACATGCAGAATACAATAGTTCATCATCTCTGGAAGCTGAGTAATCATGAGTATTGTGATTATGGATGACATGCAGATTACAATAGATCATGAGCTATGTAAAGTGAGTATTCATGGGTACTTGGGCTCATGGATGACAAGCAGAACACAATAGTTCCTGAGCTCTTGAAACAGAGTTTTCATGTGTTTGGTGTTCATGGATGACATGCAGATTACAATAATTAATGAGCTGTAGAAGGTGAGTATTGATGAGTTATGGGCTCATGGATGAAATGCAGAATACAATAGGTCACGAGCCCTGGAAGGTGAGCAATCATGAGTCTTGTGCTTATAGATAGCATGCAGATTGCAATAATTCATGAGCTCTGAAAGCTGAGTATTCATGAGTCTTTTGCTCATTGATTACATGCTGAATTTAATAGTTCATGAACTCTGGAAGATGAGCATTCATGAGTCTTGTGCTCATGGATGACATGCAGAATACAATAGGTAATGAGCTCTGGAAGGTGAGCATTCATTGGTCTTGTGCTCATGGATGAGATGGAGAATACAATAGTTCGTAATCTCTGAAAGCTGAGTATTCATGAGTCTTTTGCTCATTGATTACATGCTGAATATAATAGTTCATGAACTCTGCAAGATGAGTATTCATGAGTCTGGTGCTCATGGACGGGATACAGAACCCAATAGGTCATGAGCTCTGCAAGTTGAATATTCAGGGGTCTTGTGCTCATAGATGACATGCAGAATACAATAGTTTATGAGATCTGGAAGGTTTGTATTCATGAGTTTTGTGCTCATCAATGACAATCAGAATACAATAGTTCAGGAGCTCTGGAAGCTGAGTATTCAGGAGCCTTGTGCTCATCGATAACATGCAGAATACAATAGTTCATGAGCTCTGGAAGCTGAGTAATCATGAGTATTGTGGTTATGGATGACATGCAGATTACAATAGATCTTGAGCTCTGTAAGGTGAGTATTCATGGGTCTTGGGCTCATGGATGACATGCAGAATACAATAGTTAATGAGCTCATGAAACAGAGTTTTCATGTGTTTGGTGTTCATGGATGACATGCAGATAACAATAGTTAATGAGCTCTGTAAGGTGAGTATTCAGGACTCTTGTGCTCATGGATGACATGCAGAATACAATAGGTCATTATCTCTTGATGGCAAGCATTCATGAGTCTTGTGCTCATTGGTGAAACGCAGAATACAATAGTTCATGAGCTATGGACGGTGAGTATTCATGAGTCTTGTGCTCATTGATGGCACGGAAAATACAATAGTTCATGAGCTCTGGAAGGTGAGTATTCATGAGTATTGTGCTTATGGATGACATGCAGATTACAATAGTTCATGAGCTCTGGAAGGTGAGTATTCAGGAGTCTTGTGCTCATGGATGACATGCAGAACACAATAGTTCATGAGCTCTGGAAGCAGAGTATTCATGAGTCTTGTGCTTAAGGATGACATGCAGATTACAATAGTTCATGAGCCCTGTAAATTGAGTATTCACGAGTCTTGTGCTCATGGATGACTTGTAGAATACAATAGTTCATGAGTTCTGAAAGGTGAGTATGCATGAGTCTTGTGTCTATGGATGACATGCAGAACACAATAGATCATGAACTCTGGAAACTGAGTATTCATGAGTCTTGTGCTTATGGATGACACGCAGATTACAATAGTTCATGAGCTCTGTAAAGAGTGTATTCATGAGTCTTGTGCTCATGGATGACATGCAGAATACAATAGGTCATGAGCTGTGTAAGGTGAGTATTCATGAGTCTTGTGCTTATGGATGACATGCAGATTACAATAGTTCATGAGCTCTGGAAGCTCAGTATTCAGCAGTCTTGTGCTCATGGATAACATGCATAATACAACAGTTTATGAGCTCTGGAAGCTGAGTATTCATGAGTCTTCTGCTTATGCGTGATATGCAGATTACAATAGTTCATGAGCTCTGTAAGGTGAGCATTCATGAGTCTTTTGCTAATTGATTACATGCTTAATATAATAGTTCATGAACTCTGGAAGATGAGCATTCATGTTTCTTTTGCTCATTGATTACATGCTGAATATAATACTTCATTAACTCTGGAAGATGAGTATTCATGAGTCTGGTGCTCATGGACGACATGCAGAATACAATAGTTGAAGAGCTCTGGAAGGAGAGTATTCAGGAGTCATGTGCTCATGGGTGACACGCAGAATACAATAGTTAATGAGCTTTGGAAGGTGAGCATCCATGAGTCTTGTGCTCATGGATGAGATGGAGAATACAATATATCATAATCTCTGAAAGCTGAGTATTCATGAGTCTTGTGCTTATGGATGACATGCAGATTACAATAGTTCATGAGCTCTGGAAGCTCAGTATTCAGCAGTCTTGTGCTCATGGAAAACATGCATAATACAACAGTTTATGAGCTCTGGAAGCTGAGTATTCATGAGTCTTCTGCTTATGCGTGATATGCAGATTACAATAGTTCATGAGCTCTGTAAGGTGAGCATTCATGAGTCTTTTGCTAATTGATTACATGCTTAATATAATAGTTCATGAACTCTGGAAGATGAGCATTCATGTTTCTTTTGCTCATTGATTACATGCTGAATATAATAGTTCATGAACTCTTTAAAATGAGTATTCATGAGTCTGGTGCTCATGGATGAGATGCATAATCCAATAGGTCATGAGCTCTGCAAGCTGAATATTCAGGGGTCATGTGCTCATAGATGACACGCAGAATACAATAGTTTATGAGATCTGGAAGATTTGTATTGATGAGTCTTGTGCTCATGAAAGAGATGAAATGCAATAGTTCATGAGTTTTAGTAGTTGAGTATTCACAAGTCTTGTGCTCATGGATGACAATCAGAATTCAATAGTTCATGAGCTCTGGAAGGTGAGTATTCATTAGCCTTTTGCTCATGAATGACATGCAGAATACAATTTTTCATGAGCTCTGGAAGGTGGGTATTCATGAGTATTGTGCTCATGGATGACATGCAGATTACAATAGTTCATTAACTCTGGAATATGAGTATTCATGAGTATTGTGCTTATTGATGACATGCAGATTACAATAGTTCATGAGCTCTGTAAGGTGAGTATTCAGGAGTCTTGTGCTCATGGATGACATGCAGAACATAATAGTTCATGAGCTCTGGAAGCAGAGTATTCATGAGTCTTGTGCGTATGGATGACAATCAGATTACAATAGCTCATGAGCTCTGTAAAATGAGTATTCACGAGTCTTGTGCTTGTGGATGACATGCAGATTACAATAATTAATGAGCTGTGGAAGGTGAGTATTGATGAGTTATGGGCTCATGGATGAAATGCAGAATACAATAGGTTATGAGCCCTGGAAGGTGAGCATTCATGAGTCGTGTGCTTATATATAGCATGCAGATTGCAATAATTCATGAGCTCTGAAAGCTGAGTATTTATGAGTGTTTTGCTCATTGATTGCATGCTGAATTTAATAGTTCATGAACTCTGGAAGATGAGCATTCATGAGTCTTGTGCTCATGGAGGACATGCAGAATACAGTAGGTAATGAGCTCTTGAAACAGAGTTTTCATGTGTTTGGTGTTCATGGATGACATGCAGACAATAATAGTTAATGAGCTCTGTAAGGTGAGTATTCAGGACTCTTGTGCTCATGGATGACATGCAGAATACAATAGGTCATTATCTCTTGAAGCAAAGTATTCATGAGTCTTGTGCTTATGGATGACATGCAAATTAAAATAGTTCATGAGCTCTGTAAGGTGAGTATTCTCAAGTCTTGTGCTCGTGGATGACATGTAGAATACAATAGTTCATGAGTTCTGAAAGGTGAGTTTGCATGAGTCTTGTGCCCATGGATGACATGCAGAACACAATAGTTCATGAGCTCTGGAAGGTGAGTATTCATGAGTATTGTGCTTATGGATGACATGCAGATTACAATAGTTCATGAGCTCTGGAAGGTGAGTATTCAGGAGTCTTGTGCTCATGGATGACATGCAGAACACACTAGTTCATGAGCTCTGGATGCAAAGTATTCATGAGTCTTGTGCTTATGGATGACATGCAGATTAAAATAGTTCATGAGCTCTGTAAGGTGAGTATTCTCAAGTCTTGTGCTCGTGGATGACATGTAGAATACAATAGTTCATGAGTTCTGAAAGGTGAGTTTGCATGAGTCTTGTGCCCATGGATGACATGCAGATTACAATAGTTCATGACCTCTGTAAGGAGAGTATTCATGAGTCTTGTGCTCATGGATGACACGCAGAATACAATAGGTCATGAGCTGTGTGAGGTGAGTATTCAGGTGTTTTGTGCTCATGGATGACATGCAGAAACAATAGTTCATGAGCTCTGGAAGCTCAGTATTCATCAGTCTTGTGCTCATGGATGACATGCAGAATACAACAGTTCATGAGCTCTGGAAGCTGAGTATTCATGAGACTTGTGCTTATGGGTGAAATGCAGATTAAAATAGTTAATGAGCTCTGTAAAGTGAGCACTCATGAGTCTTCAGCTAATTGATTGCATGCTTAACATAATAGTTCATGAACTCTGGAAGATGAGCATTCATGTTTCTTTTGCTCATTGATTACATGCTGAATATAATACTTCATGAACTCTGGAAGATGAGTATTCATGAGTCTGGTGCTCATGGACGACATGCAGAATAGAATAGTTCAAGAGCTCTGGAAGGAGAGTATTCAGGAGTCATGTGCTCATTGGTGACACGCAGAATACAGTAGTTCATGAGCTTTGGAAGGTGAGCATTCATGAGTCTTGTGCTCATGTATGAGCTGGAGAATACAATAGTTCATGATCTCTGAAAGCTGAGTATTCAAGAGTCTTTTGCTCATTGAATGAGATAAAAATGCAATAATTCATGAGTTCTGGAAGGTGAGTATGCATTATTCATGTGCTCATGGATGACAATCAGAAAAAAATAGTTCATGAGCTCTGGAAGGTGAGTATTCAGGAGCCTTGTGCTCATTGGATTACAATAGTTCATGAGCTCTGTAAGGTGGGTATTCAGGAGTCTTTTGCTCATGGATGACATGCAGAACACAATAGTTCATGAGCTCTGGAAACACAGTATTCATGAGTCTTTTGCTCAAGTATGACATGCAGAACACAATAGCTCATGAGCTCTGTAAGGTGAGTATTCACGAGTCTTGTGCTCGTGGATGACATGCAGAATCCTATAGTTCATGAGTTCTGAAAGGTGAGTATGCATGAGTCGTGTGCCCATGGATGACATGCAGAACACAATAGTTCCTGAGCTGTGGAAGGGGAGTATTGATGTGTTATGGGCTCATGATTGAAATGCAGAATACGATAGGTCATAAGCCCTGGAAGGTGAGCATTCATGAGTCTTGTGCTTATAGATGGCATGCAGATTACAAAACTTCATGAGCTCTGAAAGCTGAGTATTCATGAGTCTTGTGCTCATGGATGACATGGAGAATACAATAGGTCATGAGCTCTGGAAGGTGAGCATTCATTGGTCTTGTGCTCATGGATGAGGTTGAGAATACAATAGTTTGTGATCTCTGAAAGTTGAGTATTCATGAGTCTTTTGATCATTGATTACATGCTGAATATAATAGTTCATGAACTCTGCAAGATGAGTATTCACGAGTCTGGTGCTCATGGACGGGATTCAGAACCCAATAGGTCATGAGCTCTGCAAGTTGAATATTCAGGGGTCTTGTGCTCATAGATGACATGCAGAATACAATAGTTTATTAGATCTGGAAAGGTTTGTATTCATGAGTTTTGTGCTCATCAATGACAATCAGAATACAATAGTTCAGGGGCTCTGGAAGCTGAGTATTCAGGAGCCTTGTGCTCATCGATGACATGCAGAATACAATAGTTCATGAGCTCTGGAAGCTGAGTAATCATGAGTATTGTGGTTATGGATGACATGCAGATTACAATAGATCATGAGCTCTGTAAGGTGAGTATTCATGGGTCTTGGGCTCATGGATGACATACAGAATACAATAGTTCATGAGCTCTTGAAACAGAGTTTTCATGTGTTTGGTGTTCATGGATGACATGCAGATAACAATAGTTAATGAGCTCTGTAAGGTGAGTATTCAGGACTCTTGTGCTCATGGATGACATGCAGAATACAATAGGTCATTATCTCTTGAAGGCAAGCATTCATGAGTCTTGTGCTCATTGGTTAATTGCAGAATACAATAGTTCATGAGCTCTGGACGGTGAGTATTCATGAGTCTTGTGCTCATTGATGGCATGCAAAATACAATAGTTCATGAGCTCTGGAAGGTGAGTATTCATGAGTATTGTTCTTATGGATGACATGCAGATTACAATAGTTCATGAGCTCTGGAAGGTGAGTATTCAGGAGTCTTGTGCTCATGGATGACATGCAGAACACAATAGTTCATGAGCTCTGGAAACAGAGTATTCATGAGTCTTGTGTTTATGGATGACATGCAGATTACAATAATTCATGAGCTCTGTAAGGTGAGTATTCACGAGTCTTGTGCTCATGGATGACTTGTAGAAAACAATAGTTCATGAGTTCTGAAAGGTGAGTATGCATGAGTCTTGTGCGCATGGATGACATGCAGAACACAATAGTTCATGAGCTCTGTAAACTGAGTATTCATGAGTCTTGTGCTTATGGATGACACGCAGATTACAATAGTTCATGAGCTCTGTAAGGAGAGTACTCATGAGTCTTGTGCTCATGGATGACATGAAGAATACAATAGGTCATGAGCTGTGTAAGGTGAGTATTCATGAGTCTTGTGCTTATGGATGACATGCAGATTACAATAGTTCATGAGCTCTGGAAGCTCAGTATTCACCAGTCTTGTGCTCATGGATGACATGCAGAATACAACAGTTTATGAGCTCTGGAAGCTGAGCATTCATGAGTCTTGTGCTTATGCGTGATATGCAGATTACAATAGTTCATGAGCTCTGTAAGGTGAACATTCATGAGTCTTTTGCTAATTGATTACATGCTTTATATAATAGTTCATGAACTCTGGAAGATGAGCATTCATGTTTCTTTTGCTCATTGATTACATGCTGAATATAATACTTCCATGAACTCTGGAAGATGAGTATTCATGAGTCGGGTGCTCATGGACGACATGCAGAATACAATAGTTGAAGAGCTCTTGACGGAGAGTATTCAGGAGTCATGTGCTCATGGGTGACACGCAGAATACAATAGTTCATGAGCTTTGGAAGGTGGGCATTCATGAGTCTTGTGCTCATGGATGAGATGGAGAATACAATAGATCATGATCTCTGAAAGCTGAGTATTCATGAATCTTGTGCTCATCAATGACAATCAGAATACAATAGTTCAGGAGCTCTGTAAGGTGAGTATTCATGAGTCTTGTGCTCATTGATGACATGCAGAATTCAATAGTTCATGAGTTCTGAAAGCTGCGTGTTCATGAGACTTTTGCTGATTGATTACATGCTGAATATAATAGTTCATGAACTCTTTAAGATGAGTATTCACGAGTCTGGTGCTCACGGATGAGATGCAGAATCCAATAGGTCATGAGCTCTGCAAGCTGAATATTCAGGGGTCATTTGCTCATAGATGACATGCAGAATACAATAGTTTATGAGATCTGAAAGGTTTGTATTGATGAGTCTTGTGCTCATGAATGAGATGAAATGCAATAGTTCATGAGTTCTAGAAGTTGAGTATTCATGAGTCGTGTGCTCATGGATGACAATCAGAATTCAATAGTTCATGAGCTCTGGAAGGTGAGTATTCATTAGCCTTGTGCTCATGAATGACATGCAGAATACAATTTTTCATGAGCTCTGGAAGCAGAGTATTCATGAGTCTTGTGCGTATGGATGACATGCAGATTACAATAGCTCATTAGCTCTGTAAAATGAGTATTCACGAATCTCGTGCTTGTGGATGACATGCAGAATACAATAGTTCATGAGTTCTGAAAGGTGAGTATGCATGAGTCATGTGCCCATGGATGACATGCAGAACACAATAGTTCATGAGCTCTGGAAACTGAGTATTCATGAGTCTTGTGCTTATGGATGACATGCAGATTACAATAATTAATGAGCTGTGGAAGGTGAGTATTGATGAGTTATGGGCTCATGGATGAAATGCAGAATACATAGGTCATGAGCCCTGGAAGGTGAGCATTCATGAGTCTTGTGCTTATATATGGCATGCAGATTGCAATAATTCATGAGCTCTGAAAGCTGAGTATTCATGAGTTTGGTGCTCATGGACGGGATACAGAACCCAATAGGTCATGAGCTCTGCAAGTTGAATATTCAGGGGTCTTGTGCTCATAGATGACATGCAGAATACAATAGTATATGAGATCTGGAAGGTTTGTATTCATGAGTTTTGTGCTCATCAATGACAATCAGAATACAATAGTTCAGGAGCTCTGGAAGCTAAGTATTCAGGAGCCGTGTGCTCATCGATGACATGCAGAATACAATAGTTCATGTGCTCTGGAAGCTGAGTAATCATGAGTATTGTGATTATGGATGACATGTAGATTACAATAGATCATGAGCTCTGTAAAGTGAGTATTCATGGGTCTTGGGCTCATGGGTGACAAGGAGAACACAATAGTTCATGAGCTCTTGAAACAGAGTTTTCATGTGTTTGGTGTTCATGGATGACATGCAGATTACAATAATTAATGAGCTGTAGAAGGTGAGTATTGATGAGTTATGGGCTCATGGATGAAATGCAGAATACAATAGGTCACGAGCCCTGGAAGTTGAGCATTCATGAGTCTTGTGCTTATAGATAGCATGCAGATTGCAATAATTCATGAGCTCTGAAAGCTGAGTATTCATGAGTCTTTTGCTCATTGATTACATGCTGAATTTAATAGTTCATGAACTCTGGAAGATGAGCATTCATGAGTCTTGTGCTCATGGATGACATGCAGAATACAATAGGTAATGAGCTCTGGAAGGTGAGCATTCATTGGTCTTGTGCTCATGGATGAGATGGAGAATACAATAGTTCGTAATCTCTGAAAACTGAGTATTCATGAGTCTTTTGCTCATTGATTACATGCTGAATATAATAGTTCATGAACTCTGCAAGATGAGTATTCACGAGTCTGGTGCTCATGGACGGGATACAGAACCCAATAGGTTATGAGCTCTGCAAGTTGAATATTCAGGGGTCTTGTGCTCATAGATGACATGCAGAATACAATAGTTTATGAGATCTGGGAGGTTTGTATTCATGAGTTTTGTGCTCATCAATGACAATCAGAATACAATACTTCAGGAGCTCTGGAAGCTAAGTATTCAGGAGCCGTGTGCTCATCGATGACATGCAGAATACAATAGTTCATGTGCTCTGGAAGCTGAGTAATCATGAGTATTGTGATTATGGATGACATGCAGATTACAATAGATCATGAGCTCTGTAAAGTGAGTATTCATGGGTCTTTGGCTCATGGATGACAAGGAGAACACAATAGTTCATGAGCTCTTGAAACAGAGTTTTCATGTGTTTGGTGTTCATGGATGACATGCAGATTACAATAATTAATGAGCTGTAGAAGGTGAGTATTGATGAGTTATGGGCTCATGGATGAAATGCAGAACACAATAGGTCACGAGCCCTGGAAGTTGAGCATTCATGAGTCTTGTGCTTATAGATAGCATGCAGATTGCAATAATTCATGAGCTCTGAAAGCTGAGTATTCATGAGTCTTTTGCTCATTGATTACATGCTGAATTTAAAAGTTCATGAACTCTGGAAGATGAGCATTCATGAGTCTTGTGCTCATGGATGACATGCAGAATACAATAGGTAATGAGCTCTGGAAGGTGAGCATTCATTGGTCTTGTGCTCATGGATGAGATGGAGAATACAATAGTTCGTAATCTCTGAAAACTGAGTATTCATGAGTCTTTTGCTCATTGATTACATGCTGAATATAATAGTTCATGAACTCTGCAAGATGAGTATTCACGAGTCTGGTGCTCATGGACGGGATACAGAACCCAATAGGTCATGAGCTCTGCAAGTTGAATATTCAGGGGTCTTGTGCTCATCGATGACATGCAGAATACAACAGTTCATGAGATCTGGAAGCTGATTAATCATGAGTATTGTGATTATGGATGACATGCAGATTAGAATAGATCATGAGCTCTGTAAGGTGAGTATTCATGGGTCTTGGGCTCATGGATGACATGCAGAATACTATTGTTCATGAGCTCTTGAAACAGAGTTTTCATGTGTTTGGTGTTCATGGATGACATGCAGATAACAATAGTTAATGAGCTCTGTAAGATGAGTATTCAGGACTCTTGTGCTCATGGATGACATGCAGAATACAATAGGTCATTATCTCTTGAAGGCAAGCATTCATGAGTCTTGTGCTCATTGTTGAAACACAGAATACAATAGTTCATGAGCTGTGGATGGTGAGTATTCATGAGTCTTGTGCTCATTGATGGCATGCAAAATACAATAGTTCATGAGCTCTGGAAGGTGAGTATTCATGAGTATTGTGCTTATGGATGACATGCAGATTACGATAGTTCATGAGCTCTGGAAGGTGAGTATTCAGGAGTCTTGTGCTCATGGATGGCATTCAGAACTCAATAGTTCATGAGCTCTGGAAGCAGAGTATTCATGAGTCTTGTGCTTATGGATGCCATGCAGATTACAATAGTTCATGAGCTCTGTAAGGTGAGTATTCAAGAGTCTTGTGCTTATGTATGACTTGTAGAATACAATAGTTCATGAGTTCTGAAAGGTGAGTATGCATGAGTCTTGTGCCCATGGATGACATGCAGAACACAATAGTTCATGAGCTCTGGAAACTGAGTATTCATGAGTCTTGTGCTTATGGATGACACGCAGATTACAATAGTCCATGAGCTCTGTAAGTAGAGTATTCATGAGTCTTGTGCTCATGCATGACATGCAGAATACAATAGGTCATGAGCTGTGTAAGGTGAGTATTCATGAGTCTTGTGCTTATGGATGACATGCAGATTACAATAGTTCATGAGCTCTGGAATCTCAGTATTCAGCAGTCTTGTGCTCATGGATGACATGCAGAATACAACAGTTTATGAGCTCTGGAAGATGAGTATTCATGATTCTTGTGCTAATGCCTGATATGCAGATTACAATTGTTCATGAGCCCTATTAGGTGAGCATTCATGAGTCTTTTGCTAATTGATTACATGCTTAATATAATAGTTCATGAACACTGGAAGATGAGTATTCATGAGTCTGGTGCTCATGGACGACGTGCAGAATACAATAGTTGAAGAGCTCTGGAAGGAGAGTATTCAGGAGTCGTGTGCTCATGGGTGACACGCAGAATACAATAGTTCATGAGCTTTGGAAGATGAGCATTCATGAGTCTTGTGCTCAGGGATGAGATGGAGAATACAATAGATCATGATCTCTGAAAGCTGAGTATTCATGAGTCTTGTGCTCATCAATGACAATCAGAATACAATAATTCAGGAGCTCTGGAAGCTGCGTATTCAGGAGCCTTGTGCTCATTGATGGCATGCAGAATACAATAGTTCATGAGTTCTGGAAGCTGAGTATTCATGAGTATTGTGGTTATGGATGAAATGCAGATTACAATAGATCATGAGATCTGTAAGGTGAGTATTCATGGGTCTTGGGCTCATGGCTGACATGCAGAATACAATAGTTCATTAGCTCTTGAAACAGAGTTTTCATGTGTTTGGTGTTCATGGATGACATGCCGATAACTATAGTTGATCTCTGTAAGGTGAGTATTCAGGACTCTTGTGCTCAGGGATGACATGCAGAATACAATAGGTCATAATCTCATGAAGGCAAGCATTCATGAGACTTGTGCTCATTGATGAAACGCAGAATACAATAGTTTATGAGCTCTGGACGGTGAGTATTCATGAGTCTTGTGCTCATGGATGACATGCAGAATACAATAAGTCATGAGCTCTGGAAGGTGAGCATTCATTGGTCTTGTCCTCATGGATGAGATGGAGAATAAAATAGTTCATGATCTCTGAAAGCTGAGTATTCATGAGTGTTTTGCTCATTGAATGAGATAAAAATGCAATAGTTCATGAGTTCTGGAAGGTGAGTATGCATTAGTCGTGTGTTCATGGATGACAATCAGAAAACAATAGTTCATGAGCTCTGCAAGGTGCGTATTCAGGAATCTTTTGCTCATGGATGACTTACAGAACACAATAGTTCATGAGCTCTGAATGCAGAGTATTCATGAGTCTTGTGCGTATGGATGACATGCAGATTACAATAGCTCATGAGCTCAGTGAAGTGAGTATTCACAAGTCTCGTGCTCGTGGATGACATGCAGAATACAATAGTTCATGAGTTCTGAAAGGTGAGTATGCATGAGTCGTGTGCCCATGGATGGCATGCAGAACACAATAGTTCATGAGCTCTCGAAACTGAGTATTCATGAGTCTTGTGCTTATGGATGACATGCAGATTACAATAGTATATGAGCCCTCGAAGGTGAGTATTCAGGAGTCTTTTGCTCATGTATGACATGCAGAATACAATAATTATGAGCTGTGGAAGGTGAGTATTGATAAGTTATGGGCTCATGGATGAAATGCAGAATACAATAGGTCATGTGCCCTGGAAGGTGAGCATTCATGAGTCTTGTGCTTATAGATGGCATGCAGATTACAATAATTCATGAGCTCTGAAAGCTGAGTATTCATGAGTCTTTTGCTCATTGATTACATGCTGAATTGAATAGTTCATGAAATCTGGAAGATGAGCATTCATGAATCTTTTGCTCATGGATGACATGCAGAATACAATAGGTCATGAGCTGTGGAAGGCAAGCATTCATTGGTCTTGTGCTCATGGATGAGATGGAGAATACAATAGTTTGTGATCTCTGAAAGCTGAGTATTCATTAATCTTTTGCTCATTGATTACATGCTGAATGTAATAGTTCATGAACTCTGCAAGATGAGTATTCATGAGTCTGGTGCTCATGGATGGGAGACAGAACCCAATAGGTCATGAGCTCTGCAAGTTGAATATTCAGGGGTCTTGTGCTCATGGATGACATGCAGAATACAATAGTTTATGAGATCTGGAAGGTTTGTATTCATGAGTCTTGTGCTCATCAATGACAATCAGAATACAATAGTTCAGGAGCTCTGGAAGCTGAATATTCAGGAGCCTTGTGCTCATTGATGACATGCAGAATACAATAGTTCATGAGCTCTGGAAGCTGAGTATTCATGAGTATTGTGGTTATGGAGGAAATGCAGATTACAATAGATCATGAGCTCTGTAAGGTGAGTATTCATGGGTCTTGGGCACATGGATGACATTCAGAATACAATAGTTTGTGAGCTCTTGAAATAGATTTTTCATGTGTTTGGTGTTCATGGATGACATGCAGATAACAATAGTTAATCAGCTCTGTAATGTGAGTATTCAGGACTCTTGTGCTCATGGATGACATGCAGAATACAATAGTTCATGAGCTCTGGACATTGAGTATTCATGAGTCTTGTGCTCATTGATGGCGCGCAGAATACAATAGTTCATGAGCTCTTGAAGCTGAGTATTCATGAGTCTTGTGCTTATAGATGACATGCAGATTACAATAGTTCATGAACTCTGGAAGGTGAGTATTCATGAGTCTTGGGCTCGTGGATGACATGCAGAATACAATAGTTCATGAGTTCTGAAAGGTGAGTATGCATGAGTCGTGTGCCCATGGATGGCATGCAGAACACAATAGTTCATGAGCTCTCGAAACTGAGTATTCATGAGTCTTGTACTTATGGATGACATGCAGATTACAATAATTATGAGCTTTGGAAGGTGAGTATTGATAAGTTATGGACTCATGGATGAAAAGCAGAATACAATAGGTCATGTGCCCTGGAAGGTGAGCATTCATGAGTCTTGTGCTTATAGATGGCATGCAGATTACAATAATTCATGAGCTCTGAAAGCTGAGTATTCATGAGTCTTTTGCTCATTGATTACATGCTGAATTTAATAGTTCATGAACTCTAGAAGATGAGCATTCATGAATCTTTTGCTCATGGATGACATGCAGAATACAATAGGTCATGAGCTCTGGAAGGCAAGCATTCATTGGTCTTGTGCTCATGGATGAGATGGAGAATACAATAGTTTGTGATCTCTGAAAGCTGAGTATTCATGAATCTTTTGCTCATTGATTACATGCTGAATATAATAGTTCATGAACTCTGCAAGATGAGTATTCATGAGTCTGGTGCTCATGGATGGGAGACAGAACCCAATAGGTCATGAGCTCTGCAAGTTGAATATTCAGGGGTCTTGTGCTCATGGATGACATGCAGAATACAATAGTTTATGAGATCTGGAAGGTTTGTATTCATGAGTCTTGTGCTCATCAATGGCAATCAGAATACAACAGTTCAGGAGCTCTGGAAGCTGAATATTCAGGAGCCTTGTGCTCATTGATGACATGCAGAATACAATAGTTCATGAGCTCTGGAAGCTGAGTATTCATGAGTATTGTGGTTATGGAGGAAATGCAGATTACAATAGATCATGAGCTCTGTAAGGTGAGTATTCATGGGTCTTGGGCACATGGATGACATGCAGAATACAATAGTTTGTGAGCTCTTGAAATAGATTTTTCATGTGTTTGGTGTTCATGGATGACATGCAGATAACAGTAGTTAATGAGCTCTGTAATGTGAGTATTCAGGACTCTTGTGCTCATGAATGACATGCAGAATACAATAGTTCATGAACTCTTGAAGCTGAGTATTCATGAGTCTTGTGCTTATGGATGATATGCAGATTACAATAGTTCATGAGTTCTGTAAGGTGAGTATTCATGAGTCTTGTGCTCATGGATGACATAAGAATACAATAAGTCATGAGCTGTGTAAGGTAAGTATTCAGGAGTGTTGTGCTCATGGATGGCATGCAGAAACAATAGTTAATGAGCTCTTGAAGCTAAGTATTCATGAGTCTTGTGCTTATGGATGACATGCAGATTACAATAGTTCATGACCTCTGGAAGTTGAGTATTCAGCAGTCTTGTGCTCATGGATGACATGCAGAATACAACAGTTCATGAGCACTGGAAGCTGAGTATTCATGAATCTTGTGCTTATGGGCGATATGCAGATTACAATAGTTCATGAGCTCTGTAAGGTGAGCATTCATGAGTCTTTTGCTAATTGATTACATGCTTAATATAATAGTTCATGAACTTTGGAAGATGAACATTCATGAGTCTTTTGCTCATTGATTACATGTTGAATATAATACTTCATTAACCCTCGATGATGAGTATTCATGAGTCTGGCGCTCATGGACGACATGCAGAATAGAATAGTTCAAGAGCTCTGGAAAGAGAGTATTCAGGAGTTGTGTGCTCATGGGTGACATGCAGAATACAATTGTTCATGAGCTTTGAAAGGTGGGCATTCATGAGTCTTGTGCTCATGGATGTGATGGAGAATACAATAGTTCATGATCTCTGAAAGCTGAGTATTCATGAGTATTTTGCTCTTTGAATAAGATAAAAATGCAATAGTTCATGAGTTCTGGAAGGTGAGTATTCATTAGTCATGTGCTCATGGATGACAATAAGAAATCAATAGATCATGAGCTCCGGAAGGTGAGTATCAGGAGCCTTCTGCTCATTGATGACATGCAGAATACAATAGTTCATAAACTATGGAAGGTGAGTATTCATGGATATTGTGGTTATGGATGACATGCAGATTACATTAGTTCATGAGCTCTGTAAGGTGATTATTCATGGGTCTTGTGCTCATGGATGACATGCAGAATATAATAGTTCATAAGCTCTGGAAGGTAAGTATTCATGAGTATTCTGCTTATGGATGACATGCAGATTAAAATAGTTCATGAGCTCTGGAAGGTGAGTATTCAGGAGTCTTGTGCTCATTGATGACATGCAGAATACAATAGTTCATGAGCTCTGGAAGGTAAGTATTCATGAGTATTCTGCTTATGGATGACATGCAGATTAAAATAGTTCATGAGCTCTGGAAGGTGAGTATTCAGGAGTCTTGTGCTTATGGATGACATGCCGATTACAATAGCTCATGAGCTCTGTAAGGCGAGTATGAGTCTTGTGTTCATGGATGACATGCAGAATACAATAGTTCATGAGCTCTGGAAGCTGATTATTCATGTGTCATGGGCTCATGGATGGCATGCAAAATACAATAGGTCATGAGCTCTCGAAGGTGAGTATTCATGAGTCTTGTGTTCATGGATGACACACAGAATACAATAGGTCATGAGCTCTGGAAGGTGAGCATTCATGAGTGTTGTGATCATAGATGACATGCAGAATACAATAATTCATGAGCCCTGAAACCTCAGTGTTCATGAGTCTTTTGCTGATTGATTACATGCTGAATATAATATTCATGAACTCTGGAAGATGAGTATTCATGAGTCTGGTGCTCATGGATGAGATGCAGAATGCAATAGGTCATGAGCTCTGCAAGCTGAATATTCAGGGGCCATGTGCTCATAGATGACACGCTGATTACAATAGTTTATGAGATCTGGAAGGTTTGTATTGATGAGTCTTGTGCTCATGAATGAGATGAAAATGCAATAGTTCATGAGTTCTAGAAGTTGTGTATTCACCAGTCTTGTGCTCATGGATGACATGCAGAATACAGTAGTTTATGAGCTCTGCAAGGTTTGTATTCATGAGTCTTAGTTCATCAATGGGTTTCAAAATCCAATAGTTTATAAGTTCTGGAAGGTGAGTATTCCGGAGTCTTGTGCTTATGGATGACATGCTGAACACAATAGTTCATGAGCTCTGGAAACTGAGTATTCATGAGTCTTGTGCTAATGGATGACATGCAGATTACAATAGTTCATGTGCTTTGTAAGGTGAATATTCATGAGTCTTGTGCTCATGGATGATATGCAGAATACAATAGTTCATGAGCTCTGGAAGATGAGTATTCATGAGTCTTGTGCTCATGGGTGACATACAGATTACAATAGTTCTTTACTCTGGAAGATGAGTATTCATGAGTCTGGTGCTCATTCATGAGATGCAGAATCCAATAGGTCATGAACTCTGCAAGCTGAATATACAGGGGACTTGTGCTCATCAATGACATGCAGAATACAACATTTCAAGAGCTCTGGAAGGTTTGTATTCATGAGTCTTAGCTCATGAATGAGATACAAAATCCAATAGTTTATGAGTTCTGGAAGGTGAGTATTCACGAGTCTTGTGCTTTTGGATGACATGCAGATTACAATAGTTCATGAGCTCTGTAATTCGAGTATTCAGGAGTCTTTTGCTCATGGATGACATGCAGAATACAATAGTTCATGAGCTCTGAAGGTGGTTATTCAGGAGGCTCGTGCTCATGGATGATATGCAGAATACAATAGTTCATGAGCTCTTTAAGCTGAGTATTCATGAGTCTTGTGCTTATGGATGACATGCAGATTACAATAGTTCATGAGCTCTGTAAATCGAGTATTCAAGAGTCTTTTGCTCATGGATGACATGCGGAATACAATAGTTAATGAGCTGTGGAAGGTGAGTATTGATGAGTTATGGGCTCAGGGATGAAATGCAGAATACAATAGGTCATGTGCTCTGGAAGGTGAGCATTCATGAGTCGTGTGCTCATGGATGACATGCAGAATACAATAGTTCATGAGCTCTGGAAGCTGAGTATTCATGTGTCATGGGCTCATGGATGGCATGCAAAATACAATACGTCATGAGCTCGCGAAGGTGAGTATTCATGAGTCTTGTGTTCATGGATGACACACAGAATACAATAGGTAATGAGTTCTGCAAGGTGAGCATTCATGAGTCTTGTGCTCATAAATGATATGCAGAATACAATAGTTTATGAGCTCTGAAAGCTGAGTGTTCATGAGTCTTTTGCTGATTGATTACATGCAGAATGCAATAGGTCATGAGCTCTGCAAGCTGAATATTCAGGGGTCATGTGCTCATAGATGACACACTGAGTACAATAGTTTATGAGATCTCTGTAAGGTTTGTATTGATGAGTCCTGTGCTCATGAATGAGATGAAAATGCAATAGTGCATGAGTTCTAGAAGTTGAGTATTCACAAGTCTTGTGCTCATGGATGACATGCAGAATACAATAGTTCATGAACTCTGTAAGGTGATTATTCATGGGTCTTGGGGTGATGGATGACTTGCAGAATATAATAGGTTATGAGCTCTGTAAGGTGAGTATTCAGGAGTCTTGTGTTCATGGATGACATGCAGATAACAATAGTTAATGAGCTCTGTAAGGTGCGTATTCAGGACTCCTGTGCTCATGGATGACATGCAGAATACAATAGGTCATTATCTCTTGAAGGCAAGCATTCATGAGTCTTGTGCTCATTGACTAAATGCAGAATACAATACTTCAAGAGCTCTGGAAGGTGAGTATTCATGAGTCTTGTGCTCATTGATGACACGCAGAATACAATAGTTCATGAGCTCTGGAAGGTGAGTATTCAAGAGTAGTCTGCTTATGGATGACATGCAGATTACAATAGTTCATGAGCTCTGGCAGGTGAGTATTCAGGAGTCTTGTGCTCATGGATGACAAGCAGAACACAATAGTTCATGAGCTCTGGAAGCAGAGTATTCATGAGTCTTGTGCTTATGGATGACATGCCAGATTACAATAGCTCATGATCTCTGTAAGGTGAGTATTCATGGGTCTTGTGCTCAAGGATGACATGCAGAATACAATAGTTCATGAGCTCTGGAAGCTGAGTATTCAGGAGTCTTGTGCTCATGGATGACATGTAGAATACAATAGTTCATGAGCTCTGGAAGCTGAGTATTCATGTGTCATGGGCTCATGGATGGCATGCAAAATACAATAGGTCATGAGCTCTCGAAGGTGAGTATTCATGAGTCTTGTGTTCATGGATGACACACAGAATACAATAGGGAATGAGTTCTGCAAGGTGAGCATTCATGAGGCTTGTGCTCATAAATGATATGCATAATACAATAGTTCATGAGCTCTGAAAGCTGAGTGTTCATGAGTCTTTTTCTGATTGATTACATGCTGAATATAATAGTTCATGAACTCTGGAAGATGAGTATTTATGAGTCTCTTGCTCATGGATGAGGTGCAGAATGCAATAGGTCATGAGCTCTGCAAGCTGAATATTCAGGGGTCATGTGCTCATAGATGACACACTGAGTTCAATAGTTCATGAGCTCTGGAAGGTGAGTATTCATGAGTCTTGTGCTCATGGATGTCATGCAGAATACAATAGTTCATGAGCACTGGAAGCTGAGTATTCATGTGTCATGGGCTCATGGATGGCATGCAAAATACAATAGGTCATGAGCTCTCGAAGGTGAGTATTCATGAGTCTTGTGTTCATGGATGACACACAGAATACAATAGGTAATGAGTTCTGCAAGGTGAGCATTCATGAGTCTTGTGCTCATAAATGGTATGCAGAATACAATAGTTCATGAGCTCTGAAAGCTGAGTGTTCATGAGTCTTTTGCTGATTGATTACATGCTGAATATAATAGTTCATGAACTGTATTTATGAGTCTCTTGCTCATGGATGAGATGCAGAATGCAATAGGTCATGAGCTCTGCAAGGTGAATATTCAGGGGTCATGTGCTCATAGATGACTCACTGAGTACAATAGTTTATGAGATCTGGAAGGTTTGCATTGATGAGTCTTGTGCTCATGAATGAGATGAAAATTCAATAGTGCATGAGTTCTAGAAGTTGAGTATTCACAAGTCTTGTGCTCATGGATGACATGCAGAATACAATAGTTTATGAGCTTTGCAAGGTTTGTATTCATGAGTCTTGAGGCATGAATGAGATAAAAATGCAGTAGTTAATAAGTTCTGGAAGGTGAGTATTCATGGGTCTTGTGCTCATGGACGACAATCAGAATACAATAGTTCTTGAGCTCTGGAAAGTGAGTATTCAGGTGTCTTATGCTCATGGTTGACATGCAGAATACAATAGTTCTTAACTCTGGAAGATGAGTATTCATGGGTCTGGTGCTCATTCATGAGATGTAGAATACAATGGGTCATGAGCTCTGCAAGTTGAATATTCAGGGGACTTGTGCTCATCAATGACATGCAGAATACAACATTTCAAGAGTTCTGGAAGGTTTGTATTCATGAGTCTTAGCTCATGAATGAGATACAAAATCCAATAGTTTATGAGTTCTGGAGGTGAGTATTCACGAGTCTTGTGCTCATGAATGACATGCAGAATAGAATAGTTCATAAGCTCTGAATGTGGTTATTCAGGAGTCTTGTGCTCATGGATGATATGCAGAACACAATAGTTCATGAGCTCTGGAAGCTGAGTATTCATGAGTCTTGTGCTTATGGATGACATGCAGATTACAATAGTTCATGAGCTCTGTAAATCGAGTATTCAGGAGTCTTTTGCTCATGGATGACATGCAGAATGCTATAGTTATTGAGCTGTGGAAGGTGAGTATTGATGAGTTATGGGCTCAGGGATGAAATGCAGAATACAATAGGTCATGAGATCTGGAAGGTGAGCATTCATGAGCCTTGTGCTTATGGATGGCATGCAGATTACAATAATTCATGAGCTCTGAAAGCTGATTATTCATGAGTCTTGGGCTTATGGATAACATGCAGATTACAATAGTTAATGAGCTCTGTAAGGTGAATATTCACAAGCCTTGTGATCATGGATGCCATGCAGTATACAATAGTTCATAAGCTTTGCAAGCTGAATATTCAGGAGTCTTGTGCTCATATATGACATGCAAAATACAAAAGTTTATGAGAACTGGAAAGTTTGTATTCATGAGTCGTGTGCTCATGAATGATATAAAAATGCAATTGTTCTTGAGTTCTGGAAGGTGAGTATTCACGAATCTTGTGCTCATGGATGACAATCAGAATACAATAGTTCATCAGCTCTGGAAGGTGAGTATTCAGGAGCCTTGTGCTCATGGATGACATGCAAAGTACAATAGTTCATGAGCCCTGGAAGTTGAATATTCATGTGTCTTGTGCTTATGGAAGACATGCAGATTATAATAGTTCATGAGCTCAGTAAGGTGAGTATTCATGGGTCTTCGACTGATGGATGACATGCAGAATACAATAGGTCATGAGCTCTGGAAGGTAAGCATTCATGAGTCATGGGCTCATGGATGACATGCAGAATACAATAGGTCATGAGCTCTGGAAGGTAAGCATTCATGAGTCTTGTGCTCATTGATGACACACAGAATACAATAGTTCATGAGCACTGGAAGCTGAGTATTCATGTGTCATGGGCTCATGGATGGCATGCAAAATACAATAGGTCATGAGCTCTCGAAGGTGAGTATTCATGAGTCTTGTGTTCATGGATGACACACAGAATACAATAGGTAATGAGTTCTGCAAGGTGAGCATTCATGAGTCTTGTGCTCCTAAATGGTATGCAGAATACAATAGTTCATGAGCTCTGAAAGCTGAGTGTTCATGAGTCTTTTGCTGATTGATTACATGCTGAATATAATAGTTCATGAACTGTATTTATGAGTCTCTTGCTCATGGATGAGATGCAGAATGCAATAGGTCATGAGCTCTTCAAGGTGAATATTCAGGGGTCATGTGCTCATAGATGACTCACTGAGTACAATAGTTTATGAGATCTGGAAGGTTTGCATTGATGAGTCTTGTGCTCATGAATGAGATGAAAATTCAATAGTGCATGAGTTCTAGAAGTTGAGTATTCACAAGTCTTGTGCTCATGGATGACATGCAGAATACAATAGTTTATGAGCTTTGCAAGGTTTGTATTCATGAGTCTTGAGGCATGAATGAGATAAAAATGCAGTAGTTAATAAGTTCTGGAAGGTGAGTATTCATGGGTCTTGTGCTCATGGACGACAATCAGAATACAATAGTTCTTGAGCTCTGGAAAGTGAGTATTCAGGTGTCTTATGCTCATGGTTGACATGCAGAATACAATAGTTCTTAACTCTGGAAGATGAGTATTCATGGGTCTGGTGCTCATTCATGAGATGTAGAATACAATGGGTCATGAGCTCTGCAAGTTGAATATTCAGGGGACTTGTGCTCATCAATGACATGCAGAATACAACATTTCAAGAGTTCTGGAAGGTTTGTATTCATGAGTCTTAGCTCATGAATGAGATACAAAATCCAATAGTTTATGAGTTCTGGAGGTGAGTATTCACGAGTCTTGTGCTCATGAATGACATGCAGAATAGAATAGTTCATAAGCTCTGAATGTGGTTATTCAGGAGTCTTGTGCTCATGGATGATATGCAGAACACAATAGTTCATGAGCTCTGGAAGCTGAGTATTCATGAGTCTTGTGCTTATGGATGACATGCAGATTACAATAGTTCATGAGCTCTGTAAATCGAGTATTCAGGAGTCTTTTGCTCATGGATGACATGCAGAATGCTATAGTTATTGAGCTGTGGAAGGTGAGTATTGATGAGCTATGGGCTCAGGGATGAAATGCAGAATACAATAGGTCATGAGATCTGGAAGGTGAGCATTCATGAGCCTTGTGCTTATGGATGGCATGCAGATTACAATAATTCATGAGCTCTGAAAGCTGATTATTCATGAGTCTTGGGCTTATGGATAACATGCAGATTACAATAGTTAATGAGCTCTGTAAGGTGAATATTCACAAGCCTTGTGATCATGGATGCCATGCAGAATACAATAGTTCATAAGCTTTGCAAGCTGAATATTCAGGAGTCTTGTGCTCATATATGACATGCAAAATACAAAAGTTTATGAGAACTGGAAAGTTTGTATTCATGAGTCGTGTGCTCATGAATGATATAAAAATGCAATTGTTCTTGAGTTCTGGAAGGTGAGTATTCAGGAGCCTTGTGCTCATGGATGACATGCAAAGTACAATAGTTCATGAGCCCTGGAAGTTGAATATTCATGTGTCTTGTGCTTATGGAAGACATGCAGATTATATTAGTTCATGAGCTCAGTAAGGTGAGTATTCATGGGTCTTCGACTGATGGATGACATGCAGAATACAATAGGTCATGAGCTCTGGAAGGTAAGCATTCATGAGTCATGGGCTCATGGATGACATGCAGAATACAATAGGTCATGAGCTCTGGAAGGTAAGCATTCATGAGTCTTGTGCTCATTGATGACACACAGAATACAATAGTTCATGAGCTCTCGAAGGTGAGTATTCATGAGTCCTGTGCTCATAGATGATATGCAGAATACAATAGTACATGAGCTCTGGAAGGTGAGCATTCATGATTCGTGTGCTCATGGATGAGTTGGAGAATACAATAGCTCATGAGATCTGAAAGCTGAGTATTCATTAGTCTTGTGCTTATGGATGACATGCAGATTACAATAGTTCATGAGCTCTGCAAGGTGAGTATTCATGAGGCTTGTGCATATGGATGGCATGCAGATTACAATTTGTTTTTATTTTTTGACATATATAAAAAATGACAGTCTGTGAATATATTTTAGCTTCAATATAGGATGCTTTCCGTTCTGGCACTCTGGTACTTTGTGCAATTCGCACAATGTGCATGAATTGAGAAGTGATTTATCTTGCTTAACAATATGCTGTAAATTGCTCAGCCTGATTTGGCAGCACTGAGAGAGGGGTAGCCAGTTCTTACTTTTCTATAGTATCCTCTTAACACGTCTCCCGTTTTGAGATACTTTGCCCCCGAGAACAAAAAATACGGGAGTTTACCGTTACTGATATAACATCTGCATAAATCAGACATGGTACAGCAGTCGTGTTTATTTTCGGCGGATTAATGCTCCGTGTACTTATCGACGCTTCAAAATCTGACGTGAAAAGGCTAAACATTGCTGCCGCCAACGGACCCCCTTGTTTTAGGCCATGCCAGGTATTGATTTGATTTGTTATTATGCCATCAGATGTCATTCTCACTTGTATTTTTGTATTGGTATACAAAAGTTTTATTGGTTCGAGTATGTTGCTGGGGCATCTCCATTGTTCAAGTTTGGTCCAAAGCAAGTCTCTGTTGATTTTATCATAGGCAAGGCTGAGATCGACATACGCTACTATTATTTCCGTTTTTGTTCTTTCAGCTTCGTGTTTCATCAAATTTAGGATTATCAGGTTTACGTTTGTGCCAACGTCACGTAGAAATCCAGTCTGGCGAACAGCCAAATGGTTTGTTTGTTTTGCTCAAATATTTAGTCTTGTCAATAGGAGGTTGGCAAAGATTTTCCCAAAGGGTCAAGTAGTGCCAATGGTCAATAATTCTTTGGCTCTTCAGATGATCCTTGTTTGTATATTGGTATTAATGTTGCTATCTTCCAGGAATCAGGGATACTTTTAGTACGATTAATCAAGTCTATGATTTTACCACAGAATTGGGCCCAAACGTCAGGGTTTTGCTTTAATGTAGCATTTGACATGCCGTCACGGCCGGGTGCTATTGATGTATTCAGTTTTTTTATTGTGTTGATAATTTCGGTAATATCATAGTTCACATTCCATGTCTTTTCCATGTGTTGTTGAGATTTGTTCTCTGCTCTGGGTCTTTCTTCATAAAGTTCTGTGAAATACTTTACCCACGCTTCTTCTGGTACGTCCACTATCATTGCATCCTCTGAGTTTTTATTTGGTTTCAATAATTCTCATAATCGTCTGGTATTACAGTTCTTTAAGGCATCCATCATGGTTTTGGCATTTTCTTGATCTTGGATCATTTTTGCGTTTTTAAGCCAATTTTTGAATTTTTGTTTTGCTTGGCCGATTATTCTTTTTTTGGTCTGAGGAGATTCCTTTTGAGCTCCTTTTATAGTAGATTTTTTTCATCTTTCTTTTCTGCAATAGCTTTGTTATATATATATACTTTCGTTCCAGTTTTAAATGGTCCTTCTGTCTCTGCTTCAGTTGGAATTGGTTAGTTAACCACCCATAATTAATTTTACTGAAATCTTCTTTCTTTGAATTCTTTAGTGTTTCTGTGCGGGATCCTCAATCGATTCATTCTGTTCGTTAGAGTTAGACTGGGTATATTTATTTTGCGGCGTTCACCTGTATTCATTTCCCATGAGCGCTTTAGTATGTAATGGTCGCTGTGCCCACTAAACAGGTTCTTGGCTTCGATTTTAGTTTGAGTAATTCCTTTACTCGTGTAGATGTAGTCGATGATTGACTTTATTTCTCCTCTTGACCATGTCGGTGCAGGTGTATTTGTTGATACATTAAGTGCATCCCATCTTTTGAAGTTTCTATTGCATGTTATACATCTTCGTGTTCTGGGTTCGAGCAACTGATTATCTATTATTTCTCCCTTGTCGTCAAATAGGTGTAGGTTTAAATCGCCACATATAATAAATTCAACAACTTGATGTTTCTGTGATATATTATCGATCTTAGTAAATATCGAATCTATTACAATTTCTTCCTGCACTTTTTTTGGGTTCCAATAGACATTGGTGATGTTTAGATATTTGACCTTTGCAAGTGTTGTTGCTCCGTGATTGTGTCATCATTTGCATTTTAACTAAGGTATTTGTGACCAATTGCCTATATTCTGGTATTCGATCATTTCTATTGCCAGATCTTGTCTAATTAAGGTAATGAGTCCTGCTGATGGTCTTCCTGCTTTGGAGTTGATAGCAGGATTTGTGTATATAAGGAATCCTTCGCATACTGAGGGGGCTATTAACCATGTCTCCTGTAGACATATCACCTTTGCTGAATTCAGCTCTAGTCGTTCCATTTGAAAAAGATGCAAATGTCCCCTTGTATTCCATGAGCAAAGTATTACTGTTTGATCGATGTTTTCCCTTCGTTGTTATTGCCTCAGTTTTTCTGTCTTCTCTTGCCTGTTCGTTTCAATACTGATTTCTCAGCAAAAAGGTGATTTTTCAAAATTCCATCAATTTGATATTTTATCTGTATGTGGTCGGGGGTTCATTCTTTTTTGATCATCCTTGTGCCATCTTTCCTTCTCTTTTCCTTTCATTCCTTCATTATCATTGTACTCAATGCTTGTAGCACTACTGATGTCAGAGTATGTTCTGCTATTCTCTTGCTGAGTCATATTGGAGATGTCTTCAGTCTCATTACCCAGTCTGTCTTCATTTGACACTCTGAGTCCATGGGCTTCCAGTTCTTTGGCACATGATGATATTAATCTCTGCAGTTCCCATGAACAACAGTATATCCAGATTTTATCCAATCTTTGTTCATCTATAAACTCAATTAATTTCAGATCTTTTGACTTTAACATTTTCAATTTTGGGATTGCCTAAAAAATGCGTAATAAATTTGTTCTATTCATCACGATGTTGGCCTCTTTTTCTGATTTTCCTTCCAACTTCAATCTGATTACTTTTTCTTTGTAGTAAGGGTCTACAAATTGTGGTTGCTCTGGATGTAGGCTTTCTTCATTAATATTTGTTTTCCTGTTCTGGTCAGAGCGTTTATGACTGGATTTACCTTTTTCTTCAGAATGTTGGTCCTGTTCTGATCTCTCTAGCATTGTCGAGCTCAGGGTACTATTTCCAGAATAAAAATCTTCATCTGAAATTTCTTCACAGGATAATTCAATTGATATGTATGATCCTTTGATGGTTTTCTCATAATAATCAATTACAATCATTGAGGACGTATTTGTCAGTGCTTCTTGTTGTTCAATTCCAATTTCTTCATTTTGAGCGCTCTCTGATTCATGTGTTGAATATGTTGACAGGTTCATCAGGGATTCAATGTTTCCTTCTTCTATCATTGTGTAACTTATGGACTGAGTGTTTGAGCCCACTTTTATTGTTTCTTGGGTTTGGGTGGACACTTCTGTTCCTCCAGTTCCAGTGTCTTTTTCTTTTATTGCTGGGTCAGCTGTACTCATTTCTTTATACTTTTGGGGTTGTGTTTTTTTGGCGATTTCTTTAGCGATCTGGGCTAGACTCCTGAGGAATGCTCTGGAGCCTCTTTGTTGTTTTTTGGTCCATTTTTTTGCCGCTGTCATTTTCGCTTTGTTTGTATTATTCTGGGATTGTTGTTCAAATATGCTATAGTTCTGATTCCCTTGCGCTGTCTTAATATGATGTTCTGTTTTATGTGTAGTTAGTTCCAGAGTCTGATTTGTAGGCTTTTCACTTATTCACTTTTATTCCGTAGCTCTTCAGGTGTCAGATCGATCAAGAGAATATCGTCATCTCTTTTCGTGCCATCTATGTGGTGCTTCTCAGGCATGGTCTGTGCGTTATCTACTCTTGTCTTAGTAAGGTTGGCCTTTGGTACTCCATTTATATGACCATTCTCCGCATATTGTGTAAATCCAGCATTGATGTAGCAACTGACTCCTGTTGGTTTGCTGGCTTCGGTGCACAATAGCCAACTGATACTTCCGTCTTAAAGGCTGTTTTCTTATCATTTGTTTCAAAGTATGGTATTTGTATCTTATTTACTGTTGCGTTACTTAAGTCAGAATAGCATGACAGGTTGTTGATTTTGTTACTTGTTTCCATCATTCTTCCTGATAAATTAGCTTGTTGTTTATTTTTCCTATTTATTTGTTGTAATTCCATAAGTGCTTCAATTTCCATTAAATCCAGCGATAGGCGTTCCATTCTACGTTGGCTGATTGGTACAGTCTCTTTTACAAATCGCTCTGATTTAGTCGCTCTTTGATAGTATAATTTCCATTGTTCTTTCGCCTTGATGTCTTTTTCTTTCTGTGATAGTGAAGTGGTGTCACATTTACTAATATTGTTTCCTTGTGTTTTTGCTTTTGGAATATCATTGTGCTCATTAGATGTTTCAGGTTCTCTAATTTGCATATGTTCAGACTTTGAGGGTAATTCATAGAATTTCGCAGAAAAGTGTCGCAAGCGGCTGGCGCAGAGTGTCCGCGTGCGATTGACTGCGCCAGGCATGTGCGCTAAAACCGATTTCCGCGCACAGCGTATTCATGGATTTTAGGCTCCCAAACCAGCCGTGGCGCAGAGAATCGCAGCGACCCTGCAGCAGCGCCAGTAACGCCCCCAAGAACGCCCTCGCGCAAGGAAAAGCCATCAAAATCGCTAAATCATCGCAAAGGGCTGCGCTAACCCTGGACCAGTTCACCGGGCTGGCAAACAGCAAACGACAAGCGGGGAACGTGTATTTCAGGGGTGCGCGGGAAGTTCCACACGCGATTGGCCCTGTGCAAGCAGGGTACGTGTATTTCAGGGGTGCGCGGGAAGTTCCACACGCGATTTCAGCAGGGTACGTGTATTTCAGGGGTGCGCGGGAAGTTCCACACGCGAATGGGCCAGTGCGAGCAGGGTACGTGTATTCCATGGGTGCGCGGGAAGTTCCACACGCAATTGGCCCCATGCAAGCAGGGTACGTGTATTTCAGGGGTGCGCGGGAAGTTCCACACGCGATTGGCCTCGTGCAAGCAGGGTACGTGTATTTCAGGGGTGCGCGGGGAGTACCACACGCAAATTCAGGAGGGTACGTGTATTCCAGGGGTGCGCGGGAAGTTCCACACGCGAATTCAACAGGGTACGTGTATTTCAGGGGTGCGCGGGAAGTTCCACATGCGAATTCAGCAGGGTACGTGTATTCAGGGGTGCGCGGGAAGTTGCACACGTGATTTCAGCAGGGTATGTGTATTTCAGGGGTTCTGGGGAGTACTATACGTGAATTGGCCATGAGGGCCCTCCCAGGTGTACGCTCCACATCCTCCACGGCCCCTGCAGGCAGCCCACACCACGGGGGACTACCCTGCACCCCTGCTCATGTCCCGCAGGCAGCCCATCCACCATGGGCATGCCCCCCAGCCAACCCACATGTCACCTTGCACTACTGATCAACTATGCATGTCTCCCACCACCCCCACCCCCCAGCCACCATGGCCAGCCTCCACCAGGCCCCCACTCATGTCTCCCACCACCCCCACCCCCCAGCAGTGCAGGGGCAGCCTCCACCAGGCCCCCACTCATGTCTCCCACCACCCCCACCCTCCAGCCACCATGGCCAGCCTCCACCAGGCCCCCACTCATGTCTCCCACCACCCCCACCCCCCAGCCACCATGGCGAGCCTCCACCAGGCCCCCACTCATGTCTCCCACCACCCCCACACCCCAGCAGTGCAGGGGCACCCTCCACCAGGCCCCCACCCATGTCTCCCACCACCCCCACCCCGCAGCCACCAGGGGCACCCTCCACCAGGCCCCCACTCATGTCTCCCACCCACCCCCACCCCCCAGCCACCATGGGCACCCTCCACCAGGCCCCCACTCATTTCTCCCACCACCCCCACCCCCCAGCAGTGCAGGGGCAGCCTCCACCAGGCCCCCACTCATGTCTCCCAAAACCCCCACCCCCCAGCAGAGCAGGGGCACCCTCCACCAGGCCCCCACTCATGTCTCCCACCACCCCCACCCCCCAGCAGTGCAGGGGCAGCCTCCATCAGGCCCCCACTCATGTCTCCCACCACCCCCACCCCCCAGCAGTGCAGGGGCACCCTCCACCAGGCCCCCACTCATGTCCCCCTGCACCCCCACCCCCCAGCATCCAGGGGCACCCTCCACCAGGCCCCCACTCATGTCTCCCACCACCCCCACCCCCCAGCAGTGCAGGGGCAGCATCCACCAGGCCCCCACTCATGTCCCCTATCACCACCACCCCCCAGCCACCAGGGGCAGCCTCCACCAGGCCCCCACTCATGTCTCCCAACACCCCCACCCCCAGCATCCAGGGGCACCCTCCACCAGGCCCCCACTCATGTCCCCCTGCACCCCCACCCCCCAGCATCCAGGGGCACCCTCCACCAGGCCCCCACTCATGTCTCCCACCACCCCCACCCCCCAGCAGTGCAGGGGCAGCCTCCACCAGGCCCCCACTCATGTCCCCTATCACCACCACCCCCCAGCCACCAGGGGCAGCCTCCACCAGGCCCCCACTCATGTCTCCCACCACCCCCACCCCCCAGCCACCATGGCCAGCCCCCACCAGGCCCCCACTCATGTCCCCCTGCACCCCCACCTCCCAGCATCCAGGGGCAGCCTCCACCAGGCCCCCACCCATGTCTACCACCACCCCCACCACCCAGCCACCATGGCCAGCCCCCACCAGGCCCCCACTCATGTCTCCCACCACCCCCACCCCCAGCAGTGCAGGGGCACCCTCCACCAGGCCCCCACCCATGTCTACCACCACCCCCACCCCCCAGCCACCATGGCCAGCCCCCACCAGGCCCCCACTCATGTCTCCCACCACCCCCACCCCCCAGCAGTCCAGGGGCAGCCTCCACCAGGCCCCCACCCATGTCTACCACCACCCCCACCCCCCAGCCACCATGGGCAGCCTCCACCAGGCCCCCACTCATGTCTCCCACCACCCCCACCCCCCAGCCACCAGGGGCAGCCTCCACCAGGCCCCAACTCATGTCTCCCACCACCCCCACCCCCCAGCAGTTCAGGGGCACCCTCCACCAGGCCCCCACTCATGTCCCCCTGCACTCCCACCCCCCAGCATCCAGGGGCACGCTCCACCAGGCCCCCACTCATGTCCCCCACCACCCCACCCCCCAGCAGTGCAGGGGCAGCCTCCACCAGGCCCCCACTCATGCCCCCTATCACCACCACCCCCCAGCCACCAGGGGCAGCCTCCACCAGGCCCCCACTCATGTCTCCCACCACCCCCACCCCCCGGCCACCAGGGGCAGCCTCCACCAGGCCCCCACTCATGTCTCCCACCACCCCCACCCCCCAGCCACCAGGGGCAGCCTCCACCAGGCCCCCACTCATGTCCCCCTGCACCCCCACCCCCCAGCATCCAGGGGCACCCTCCACCAGGCCCCCACTCATGTCCCCCTGCACCCCCACCCCCCAGCATCCAGGGGCAGCCTCCACCAGGCCCCCACCCATGTCTACCACCACCCCCACCCCCAGCCACCATGGCCAGCCCCCACCAGGCCCCCACTCAAGTCTCCCACCACCCCCACCCCCCAGCAGTGCAGGGGCACCCTCCACCAGGCCCCCACTCATGTCTCCCACCACCCCCACCCCCCAGCCACCATGGCCAGCCCCCACCAGGCCCCCACTCATGTCTCCCACCACCCCCACCCCCCAGAAGAGCAGGGGCACCCTCCACCAGGCCCCCACCCATTTCTGCCACCACCCCCACCCCCCAGCCACCATGGCCAGCCCCCACCAGGCCCCCATTCATGTCTCCCACCACCCCCACCCCCCAGCAGTGCAGGGGCACCCTCCACCAGGCCCCCACTCATGTCCCCCTGCAACCCCACCCCCCAGCAGTGCAGGGGCACCCTCCACCAGGCCCCCACTCATGTCTCCCACCACCCCCACCCCCCAGCAGTGCAGGGGCACCCTCCACCAGGCCCCCACCCATGTCTCCCACCACCCCCACCCCCCAGCAGTGCAGGGGCACCCTCCACCAGGCCCCCACTCATGTCTACCACCACCCCCACCCCCCAGCAGTGCAGGGGCACCCTCCACCAGGTCCTCACAATCCCAAAACATGTGCGTTATGGTCAGCCTCCACAGCCAAAAAAGTCCTACCAAGTAACCCATTCACCCACATGGAAATGGAAATTACATGTTACACCCCCAATGTTCATGAAGCTAATGAACCCATGTCCGTCACACACAATGGTTGCAATTGAATGGGAAAACACCCAACATGACATGCATGAAACCAATGAGATGATACCACACAATGAAGTATGAAAACAAAATTGTATTAAAAAAAAAGAATGGAAATGAAATGAACAAACTACAATGGCAAAGACAAAAAGAGAAGCTGCATGTCCGTCTAAAAAAAAAAAAACTACAAATCCAAATCCAAAAAAATGTTGTCCAAAGTCACATCAAAAATGAAATCAATCCAATGGAGAACTATGTACAAAACATCCAAGGGTCCATGAGCCCAACTGAACAAAGGAAACCTACAAAAAACCCTAACTAAAATGCAACTATATACAAAAAGTGGAGCAGTGTCCGTCGACAAATCATAATAAGAAACAAAGGAAACCTAAAACTAAAGAACTATATACAAAGGCGGCGGGCAAGTCCAGCGGCTCACTCCGTGGTGTTCCGGGCCAGGGCATCATCGAACTTCTGTTCGATGTCCCGGAGGCGGTTCTGTTCCATGGCCCTGAGGGTCCGCAGGGACGACGCCGTGTCCTCCTCCAACCCCCTGCGGATTGCCTCGAGGCACTCGGCCCGCCTCAGGGCCCTCCGCATGGAGTTCTCCTCCCTGACCATTGTGAGCCGCGCCTCTTCCGCCTGCCGCCGCTCCGCACCTATGGCGTGGCCCAACCGCTGCCACACGGAAGACACTCTCTGTCCTGGGTCCTCCTGCCCTCCGGATGATGCCTGCCCCTCCGATGTCGAAGGCCCCGAGCCTTCATGGCTCCCACCATGTTGCTGCTGCCGCTCTGCCTCTGCCCGTGCACTGCCTCCTGCTGCCTGCACATCCTCCGCCGGCTGGGGTGCAGTTGTTGATGTGGCCACCCCTGCTGGACCTCCGACTCCCGACTGTGGCAGGGATGCCTCTTCCACCAGGCTGGCCGCACCGTCAGAGGCAGCTCCACAGGGCACCCAGGTGACTGATGGGTGGGAAGATGGCACAGAGGACGACTGGCGCGTAGGGGGTCCAGTTCAGGAGGGGGTCGGAGCAAGCCCCATCAGACGGAGGAATCCGGCCTGGGTGACCTGTCCCAGCAGGCTGACGTGGTCAACGAGCCATTCGAGATGACGTGCAGTCTCTCCATGAAAAGACTGCAGGTCACCTCGCATGGCCCGTTGACGCAACGCCACACCAGCCAGGACAGGCTCAACCCGGACCTGGATGGCCACGTCCGCAGGCAGAGGAAGGCCAGTTGACGTCAGCTCATCCCCTGCCTGAAAACGGGTCTGGACGTAGGCATCCCTGCTGGTGCAAGATGATGCAGGGACAGGATCAGGGACAGGATTGCACACAGGCACCTCCGCGGCGGCCTGTGCTGCCTCCTGTCCCTGGTCCTGCACTGCACCACTAGCACCAGTGGGATCCCCACCTCCAGACCCCGTCTCTGGTGCTTGCACGGCCTCCTCCTCCACCAAACCCCCCACCAACCTGGATGACTCCTTGCCATCTTCCCCTGTTGGGCCCTGTGGGGTCCCAGCTGCCCCTTATGCTGCCGAGGAGTCCAACTCCAACCTCCGCCTTTTGGACCTCCCCCCGGCAGCTGCGGCCTGGGACGCGGCACCGGACTCCTCACTCCCCGACGAGATGACAACACGGGAGCGGAGCCGGGCCTTGCGTCTCCGGCTGGCGGTCGGATCCCCGCCGCTGTGCTCCACAGCACCTTCTCCGCCCTCTTCATCAGTTGACGCTGCAGACAGGGAGAAACAAAACACAGGCATCAGGGCACTGTAAAATGGACACATACACACATGACAGTTGCACATGAGTGGCATTGGCAAACCTCAGACATGTCATCACAATCCCCAACACACATGTCATTACAACTCGCACACATGAGCCATACCACAGCCATATCGCAACTGCCACCACCATCCCTACACATACAACTGCATGAGCAGCCAAAGGGGAGCAAGACATCACATGCAACACAGGAAGTGCACCACACATGTACACACACCACCACACTTGCATGCATGTGTACACCTCTGCCAAGTGTTGCACTGTTCAGACGGGCATCCATTTCACATCTGCCAATCAGGCTTCCACATACCGCTGTCACATGCATCCATGTTGCATCACTGTTGCACCCTTGTCAAATACACACACATGCACATGTACACAGTGCTCTTACATGCAGCCGAAAACAACATACATGCGTGACATCACGGACATGTCTACTTACATACACATTCATCCAAACATGTGTGCACGCACAACTGCATTTGGCATGCAAGCCTACACACACAAGCACCATCCATGTCTCACACATTACAGCCCTCGCATGTGTCAGCCCCACGGCTGTTAGGCGGAAACCTGTGCAGATCCCTCTGGGACCACTGCAAAAGATTTAGGACTACAGGTGTTGCGATGAACCCACTTGGTAGCAGTCTGTACCACACAGATTCAATTGGTAGCTGTGGCTGAGCAGTCAGACTTCTCTCAAGAAAAGTTGGTCAGTATAGGGAGTATACAAGATAGGGTAATTCTTCGCAGCAAAACGAGTAAACACGCAACCAGGCTTTAGTATAAAGATAGTAAGTTATTTATTAATAACAGAACGTCTACGAAAAATACTAAAGCGAAACACGGCAAACAAATCAAAATACAATTACTCTGCAGCATGGAATAAAGCTCAATCCCCCGAAACACAATATCGACAACTCTAGGTTCTACGGCACCACTTATTTTCAGACAGAGGTGTATACCTCAACCCAGATGACACTCGAATATTTAGTGAGGAAGGGAGAGAAGAGATAGGCAGGTAATGAAGTCAACATGGTTCGTACTGAAGCGGGTAAAAATGCAAGGCAGGAAGGCATTAATCACACTAGATCATACAGTTCGGCGGCCAGGCCCACTCGGTGAGAGGCAAGGTACGATGTCCTGGAAAGTCTCTACGGATGATGCGTTCAAGTCTTAGTTAGCAAATTTGGTTAGCGACAGGTTGAACCAGTTCAGAACAAAGAGTGAATAAAGCTTGGAGGCAACCCAACGGAACGGAGAGGAATCAGATACCTCACACGAACCGATCGAAAAGGGAAGCCAGGCGGTTACGGTACCTTGTTGTGGAAGACAGCTCCGGCGGGGGCAGTTGTTCCTGGTGGTGGATGCACGACGGGTCTTGGCCAAGAGAAGAGATGCTCTCGTCGTCGAAGAGAAGATGTCCGGTGCACCACCAGGGAAGAAACCAGCCGCAGAGTGCTTCGTCACAAGGCACCACCTTTCGATCACGATGCAGGAGTAGTGGCTATCCGGTTGCCGAGTGCTCTGCACGGGCAATTCGACCACTGCGTCCTGGGCGATCAAAAAGCACAAAGAAGAAGAAGACGACTGGTTGTCCCCACCAGCCAGGGAAAGAGTCTCTCCGGCAGGGAGATCTCTTCTGTCGTCGGGAGATTGTGAGACGGTTCCGCAGGGCTCCACCGGAGGTGTCGTCGTGCAGGTCGGCTCAACGTTACCCTCGTCGGATTCTTTAGGTCCAGTGGCGACTTTCTGAAGATCCAGTCCCAAAAGCCCTGCTTTTATGCAGACGTCCCCCATTCATTCAGCCTAGCTTGTCAATCAACACATGCTAAGTGGTGAGCGGGAAGGCTCACCACCTGGGCCAATCACTCCAGAGTGCGACCTGAGTTGGCAAGGCAACTCGGTCCAGGGTGTCTAAACCCCCTCCCGCACCCCTGAGGTAACCCAGACAGAATGGCGCCACTTTGGAGGGTCTCTGTCCAGAGGCCCGCCAAAAGTGGAACAAAGGGCTCAACCTTTGGTTTAGGAGTCACAGAGAGAAACACAGACGCCATTTTACAACCCGAGTTCTGGCAGAAAATACCACTCGATAGACTTATTTAAGATAAGTAGATCGGTGCTACATTGGAGATTAACGAAAAACAGTATCAATCTCCAACAATGGGACGGATCCCATAGGGTTATGCTCGGGGTCGAACATAACAAGTAGTTTCCACTGCCACCAGCCAAAACTCGGCGAGGAGGGACGGGACAGTGCCCCCTTGGGTAACAGATCCAGGAGTAATCGACTTACCCCTACTAGCACGTCCACAATAAGATGGTTGGTACTAGTTCTGTTAGCCAATTTAGGTCTAGAAAAGCCAATGGTGACTTTACATGCCCGGGGAGACGGTAGTCAGTCCCCGGGTATGGAGTCTATGGTGGGGGGCCGGCTAGGGCATCCCCGTGTCACGACACGTAGGGTGCAGAGTGACACACATAGAAAAACGTATGAGACCCTATGGAGTAAAAGACCCCATAGCCCATCGAACACATTGACATTTGAAAGGTATTACACACATACATGCCCAAGAGTGAGAGGAAAAGGGTCACACTCTTGGCAGGATGGAAAAAACAAACTCCAGAAATCCAGCAAAGCTGCTGGGGGACTCACTAGGTTAGGAAATTCAGCCTGAACAGAGAATTCTCCCTAACACTCGCCCCCCCCAGACTAAGGGACAGGAGGATTTAATCCACTCCTGGATGAATCTCATACCTCTAGTCGATGATATACATCCTAGAGAGACCATCAGCATTTTGGTGGTGACACCCTGACCTGTGCTCAATAGTGAAATCGAACCCTTGCAGGCAGATCGACCATCTCAGTAGTTTTGGGTTTTCCCCTTTCATTTGCATTAACCATCTCAAGGGTTGGTGGTCAGTCTGCATAACAAAAGTAGAACCATACAAGTACGGCCTAAACTTCTTCAGAGCCCACACGATAGCAAAGCATTCTCTTTCGATTGTTGCCCACCTTGTTTCAGGATCCTTCAGCTTGCGGCTGATGTAGCAAACGGGGTGCTCCCTACCTTTCCCATCCAGTTGACTGAGTACGGCACCTATCCCTACATTGGAAGCGTCTGTCTGCACAATGAAGTGTTGGCGGTAATCAGGAGCTCTGAGTACTGGGGCTTGGCAAAGAGCCTTTTTCAGGTTTTCAAAAGCCTGATTGCACTCCTCGTTCCATTTAACCTTTTTAGGGAATTTGGGCGAGGAGATGACATTCAGTGGAGAAGCTATGGTCCCATAGTTCTCTATGAAATTCCTGTAATACCCGGTGAGGCCTAGGAAGGCTCTCACCTGAGTCTGAGTAGTCGGTGTTGTCCAATTTTGCACAGCTTCAATCTTACTGAGCAAAGGCCTTATTTCTCCACCGCCTACCTCATGCCCAAGGTAGACTACCTTACTCTGTCCAATTTGGCATTTACTCGCCTTTATGGTCAGATTGGCTCGTCTAAGAGCCTGCAAAACATCTCTCAGGTGGGTTACATGTTCGTCCCAGGAATTGCTGAACACTGCTATGTCATCCAAGTATGCCATGCAGAAGTCCTCCATCCCGGTTAGAACCTGGTTTACCATCCGTTGAAACGTAGCAGGTGCATTTTTTAGTCCGAAAGGCATTACCGTAAACTGGTATAAACCAACGGGGGTAGAAAATGCAGTTTTCTCCTTGGCATGGTTGGTCAGGGCTATTTGCCAATAGCCTGACGTCAAGTCAAATGTGCTGAGGAACTTGGCGGCGCCAAGTTTATCCACCAACTCATCTGTTCTTGGCAAAGGGTGGGCATCAGTCGTGCTGACTGCGTTAAGAGCTCTATAATCCACGCAGAATCTAAGTTCTTTAGATCCGGCCTTGGGTACTAACACAACTGGGCTAGACCATGGACTAGTAGAGGGCTCTATTACCCCGAGATCAAGCATCTTGCTGACCTCACCTTTGATGTGGGTTCTTACGTTTTCTGACATGCGATATCCTCTGCTTTTGACAGGCAGACAGTCACCAGTGAGTATCTCGTGCTGGCCCCAAGGGGTCAAGCCTGGTGAGAGCGAGAGCAGAGAGGCAAACTGATTCAACATAGACTTGCACTCTTCTTGTTGCTCGGGTGTCAGATTGGAGGAGAGATTTACTCCTTCAATATGTTCATCTAAAGGTAAGCCTCTGAGGAGATCCGGAAGAGCTTCACTCTCTTCTTCTTCCTCGGCTGACGCTAGAAGCAACGCTCCTACATCAGGTCGTGAGACATACGCTTTAAGTCGGTTGGTGTGAAAGACTGTCGGAGCCTCCTTGGGGTTGCCCAAGTCCACCAGATAGTTAACCTCGCCGAGCTTACCCACTACTCGGTAGGGTCCCATCCATTTATCTTGCAAGGCCCTCTGCCTTGTGGGGATCATAACAAGAACCAGCTGGTTTTGAGCGAACTCAACCATGTTAGCCTTTTGATCGTGCCAGTGCTTGACCAATGCTTGTCCAGCTTTCAAGTTATCGCTTGCTTCTGTCATCAGGTGCGACATTCTCCTCCGGAGACCTATCACGTAGTCAGTCACTCTGACTGGATTGGGGGAAGGAGCACTCTCCAACCCCTCCTTAATCAGGGCCAATGGACCTCTGACGGGATGACCATAGAGCAGTTCGAAGGGAGAGTAGCCTACTCCCTCCTGAGGGACTTCTCTATAAGCAAAAAGAAGGCATGGCAATAGAAGGTCCCACTTACGCTTAAGGGGTTCTTCTAGAGCACCTATCATGCTCTTCATGGTTCGGTTGAACCGTTCTACCAACCCATTGGTTTGTGGGTGGTAAGCCGTTGAGAACTTGTAAGTTACCCCGCAGGTTTTCCACATGGCTTTCATGTAGTGGGACATAAAATTTGACCCCCTGTCAGAGATAACTTCCTTAGGAAATCCGACCCTAGTAAAAATACCAAGGAGGGCCTTAGCTACAGCCGGAGCTGTAACAGTCCTCATAGGAATTGCCTCAGGATACCTAGTAGCATGGTCTACTACAACAAGTATAAACCTGTTGCCTGAGGAGGTTGGAGGATCAAGGGGACCAACGATATCAATCCCTACTCTCTCAAATGGGACTCCCACAACGGGAAGAGGCACTAACGGTGCCACATTCTTGGACCCAACCTTACCAGAGATTTGGCAGGTATGGCAGCTTCTGCAGTGTTTTTCTACTTCGGCCCCCATCTTTGGCCAATAGAAGTAGAGCGAGAGCCTTTCCTTAGTCTTCTTGAAACTCAAGTGACCAGCCAAAGGAATCTCGTGGGCTAACTGCAAGAACTGTGGTCTGTTCTCTTGGGGTACTACAAGGCGTTTGTAGTCTCCAGGTGCAGACTCGGTCGGTTCAATATAGAAGAGGCCATCTTCCCAGTGCAACCTATGTTTCCCAGGCTCTTGCCCTTCAGCCTGAGTTTCTGCCTGACGGCGAAGACCTTCCAGAGTTGGACATTCTCTCTGTCCCTTACTGAAGTCTGCCCTGCTGGGTCCACCTTCTGCCAGTAACGACTGCAGCTCAGGATGGTCAACAGGATCCAGATCTCCAATGAGTTCCTGGCCTTCCATTAGCTCTTCTTCAGAGTCTAACTCTACCATACAGGGTTGTACTTCCTCCTCAGCCTCAGCTGGAGGTGGAGTTTCGGGTGTGACGTTGGACAACCGCGGGGAAGTCCGTGTCGACTGCATCGGAATGCGGGCTGTTGGTTTCGGTTTAGAAGTGTTAGGTTTCCCTTTTACTTCTGCGTTCTTAGAGACAGCGGCCGCCATTTCCAATGGGGCAGGAGTGATTTCTTTCTTCATCATCTCCCCGAGAGTACCGCGCAGGGTCCTCTCTCTTGCAGGTCTGGTTAGCTCCTGTAACCGTTTACTAGGAGGTCTGGGAGTATGCGATACAACTCCGAGAGTTTTCAAATCGTTACCCAACAGTACGCGTCCTGGTACCTCACTCTGTATGCTGACAGGTATCTTTACAGTCATGTCGTTACACTGGATGAGAACTGGTAATTGGGGAAGCATCTGCACAGGCCCTCCAGCTAACTTGGTGAGGCGTTTGGGTGCCTTAGCAACATCCTCAGCCTGAAAAAACGATTTATCCACCACAGTTATGCTGGCCCCAGTGTCCCTAATGGCAGGCGTCTCCTGACCATTCACCTGGACACTGTCCTTATAATACTCTTTAGTATTATCGGGGATAGAATTATAGACATCTAAATTCTGTTGTTCCCACAACCCCAGAGATACTAAAGAAACGCTGGCTGAGACTCCAATGGGTTCGTCAGCTAGCAGTAGAAAGTTTCCACTTGCCATTTGGACTTCCTCCTCTGGAGCGAAGGCTAAGGAGACAAGCTGGACCCCTGAAGGTTTACCCTTACATCTGGGATCTCCTTTCACGTGATCAGTCGAGCCACAAACAAAGCATTTCCCGAATGCTTTCTGGAATGGTGGCTTGTTCTGACCTCCTTCCGGTTTGGCACCAGAAGACACACTATTCTGCTGTGGTTTTCCCGGTGGCTTACCCTTCTGGTTTTGTTTGGGGCCCTCTTTGGAATGTGAGTTATTCGAATTCTCCTTTGAGTCTTTTTTAGGCTGTTTTCCCTCGTCCTTTTTCTGAGTTGCCCCAGAATCCTTGTGAGTAGCCCTGTTGGCAACCCACAAGTCAGCAGCCTTAGCTAGAGCCCTGGAATCTAATTCCTTCGAATCAGCCAAGTGCTGTCTGAGCTCAGGAGAACAGGCATCATAAATCGACTCCAACATAAAAAGATTTTGCATACCCTCGTAAGTGTTAACTTTGTAACCCTTAATCCATCCCTCTAAGTTTTTCAACCCTTCACTCACCCAGGTAGCCCAAGGGGTACCATCATGCTTTTTGAGGGTTCTAAACCTCTTAAGATACTGGGAAGGGGTCTTCCCGAATCTAGCTATCAAAGCTAGTTTCACACTTTCGTAATCCGTCTTATCCACCTCCCCCAATTCCATTACCACATCAGTCGCAACAGGAGGAAGCCTAGAGAACAACCAGGGAAGCAACGCGTTCCCGGTGATGTCCTGGAGCCCATGATTGTATTCAAACAGTTTCAACCAATCCAACACATCCAATCTCGGTTCGTACATACCCACTAATTCCTTCGGCATCCGGGGTCTTTTGGGACTGGAGCTCCTAGAGGAACCAGAGGAGAGAGAAGCATTTTCCATAGACAACTTTTTCATTTGTAACTCATGATTAAGCTCTATTTCTCTGAGTCTTAACTCAGCTTGTTTCTGCTCAGCCTGGGCATTCATTCGTCTGAACTCGAGCTCTTGGTTTCGTTCAGATTGAGCCAAGAACCGTTTATATTCTAATTCGAGCTTCATTTTTTCAAGTTCAAAATAAGCAGGGTTACTTGTGGGACCTGGTATGGGCCCCGTAGGCACAGTAGGTAAGGCAGGTAGAGGAACGAGGGAGACAGTTTCGTTAGCCTCGCCGTCCTCGTCAGCCTCGTCATCGCTATCATCAGAATTACGATTCAGATCAATACCATTACTGTTATCTACAGTTGCTGGAGAGTTTGGTTCCACTGAACCAGTACCCAGACTTTGGTTCGCCAGCAATCTCTCTATCAGTTCTAACTTCTTGCCTTTTACAGGAAGATTCTCTTGTCTACAGAGAGCTCGCAGACTCTCAGTATTTGTATCCGACAAAGACTCTTGGCTGTAAATTTCCATCGTAGACATGTTTTTTGAAAGTTGCTTTTGTAAAGTTTTGTGGTTAGTCGTCCTACAGCGTCGAAAAATACTCTAAACTGTATACTCGATACTAATCCCACCGCTGTACACCAGTGTTAGGCGGAAACCTGTGCAGCTCCCTCTGGGACCACTGCAAAAGATTTAGGACTACAGGTGTTGCGATGAACCCACTTGGTAGCAGTCTGTACCACACAGATTCAATTGGTAGCTGTGGCTGAGCAGTCAGACTTCTCTCAAGAAAAGTTGGTCAGTATAGGGAGTATACAAGATAGGGTAATTCTTCGCAGCAAAACGAGTAAACACGCAACCAGGCTTTAGTATAAAGATAGTAAGTTATTTATTAATAACAGAACGTCTACGAAAAATACTAAAGCGAAACACGGCAAACAAATCAAAATACAATTACTCTGCAGCATGGAATAAAGCTCAATCCCCCGAAACACAATATCGACAACTCTAGGTTCTACGGCACCACTTATTTTCAGACAGAGGTGTATACCTCAACCCAGATGACACTCGAATATTTAGTGAGGAAGGGAGAGAAGAGATAGGCAGGTAATGAAGTCAACACGGTTCGTACTGAAGCGGGTAAAAATGCAAGGCAGGAAGGCATTAATCACACTAGATCATACAGTTCGGCGGCCAGGCCCACTCGGTGAGAGGCAAGGTACGATGTCCTGGAAAGTCTCTACGGATGATGCGTTCAAGTCTTAGTTAGCAAATTTGGTTAGCGACAGGTTGAACCAGTTCAGAACAAAGAGTGAATAAAGCTTGGAGGCAACCCAACGGAACGGAGAGGAATCAGATACCTCACACGAACCGATCGAAAAGGGAAGCCAGACGGTTACGGTACCTTGTTGTGGAAGACAGCTCCGGCGGGGGCAGTTGTTCCTGGTGGTGGATGCACGACGGGTCTTGGCCAAGAGAAGAGATGCTCTCGTCGTCGAAGAGAAGATGTCCGGTGCACCACCAGGGAAGAAACCAGCCGCGGAGTGCTTCGTCACCACCTTTCGATCACGATGCAGGAGTAGTGGCTATCCGGTTGCCGAGTGCTCTGCACGGGCAATTCGACCACTGCGCCCTGGGCGATCAAAAAGCACAAAGAAGAAGAAGACGACTGGTTGTCCCCACCAGCCAGGGAAAGAGTCTCTCCGGCAGGGAGATCTCTTCTGTCGTCGGGAGATTGTGAGACGGTTCCGCAGGGCTCCACCGGAGGTGTCGTCGTGCAGGTCGGCTCAGCGTTACCCTCGTCGGATTCTTTAGGTCCAGTGGCGACTTTCTGAAGATCCAGTCCCAAAAGCCCTGCTTTTATGCAGACGTCCCCCATTCATTCAGCCTAGCTTGTCAATCAACACATGCTAAGTGGTGAGCGGGAAGGCTCACCACCTGGGCCAATCACTCCAGAGTGCGACCTGAGTTGGCAAGGCAACTCGGTCCAGGGTGTCTAAACCCCCTCCCACACCCCTGAGGTAACCCAGACAGAATGGCGCCACTTTGGAGGGTCTCTGTCCAGAGGCCCGCCAAAAGTGGAACAAAGGGCTCAACCTTTGGTTTAGGAGTCACAGAGAGAAACACAGACGCCATTTTACAACCCGAGTTCTGGCAGAAAATACCACTCGATAGACTTATTTAAGATAAGTAGATCGGTGCTACGTTGGAGATTAACGAAAAACAGTATCAATCTCCAACAATGGGACGGATCCCATAGGGTTATGCTCGGGGTCGAACATAACAAGTAGTTTCCACTGCCACCAGCTGAAACTCGGCGAGGAGGGACGGGACAGTGCCCCCTCGAGTAACAGATCCAGGAGTAATCGACTTACCCCTACTAGCACGTCCACAATAAGATGGTTGGTACTAGTTCTGTTAGCCAATTTAGGTCTAGAAAAGCCAATGGTGACTTTACATGCCCGGGGAGACGGTAGTCAGTCCCTGGGTATGGAGTCTATGGTGGGGGGCCGGCTAGGGCGTCCCCGTGTCACGACACGTAGGGTGCGGAGTGACACACATAGAAAAACCTATGAGACCCTATGGAGTAAAAGACCCCATAGCCCATCGAACACATTGACATTTCAAAGGAATTACACACATACATGCCCAAGAGTGAGAGGAAAAGGGTCACACTCTTGGCAGGATGGAAAAAACAAACTCCAGAAATCCAGCAAAGCTGCTGGGGGACTCACTAGGTTAGGAAATTCAGCCTGAACAGAGAATTCTCCCTAACAACGGCCCTGTACACCCCCACCCATACTCGACCCCATACAAACAGATGTGCAACCTGCACAATACCGAATAATCACCACACGCACTGCTCACAATCAGGATGCATGTACACTCACCGCTCGACTCCAGACGGGTCTGCTTCTCTAGGACCTGGACGTGGAGCGCTGGGGATATGCGTTCCAGGACCCTCATCTGTTCTTCCGACAAGTGGCCCCGGCGCCCCTTGACATCCGCTGCCTTCAAGAGGCGCCGGGCCTTGTTCAGGGTCCTGGACCTGAAGTCCTCCCAGCGCTTCCTGACATGTTGTAAATCCCGGACTGCCACCCCCACCGCGTTGATGGCAGTCACGATGTCAGTCCAGATCCGAGTCCGTCCTTCCTTGTCGGCGCGGGAACTTCCAAAGAGGGCATCATACTGCCCCAGGACTTGCTCCACCAGGACACCAACTTCGGTGGCACTGAAGCTGGTGCCCCTCTGCCTCTCTGGCCGGGGGTTGTCAGTGGTCACAGATGGTGTTTGCCCCGACATGACAACCCCAGAGGCAGGAGTGGGTGGGCAACTGGGTCCTGGGGCTGGGCTGTGGAGCGATGGAATCCCAGTCGGGAGTCTTCAGTTCCAGCAGGGGTGGTCACAGCAACAGCACCCCTGGCTGATGTGCAGGCAGCAAATGGCAGTGCACGTGGGCAGCAGGCAGTCAGGCAGCTGCAGATGGCAGGTGGGAGCGTGCTCGGGGCTCTGGGGGGCAGTAGTTCGGCCTTCTGGGCAGGAGCGTGGTCTTCCGTGTGCTTACGCGTGGCCAGCTTGGTACGGAGTGATTTGGCACGTGAAAATCCTGCACGTCAGGGTGAAAATCGAGGAAAGGCCCTTAGCGCGTAAGCGCGTCAGCACGCATACGTGATTCTATTGGACCAAAGGCCCTCAGCGCGTAAACGCGTCAGCACGCATACGCGATTCTATTGGACCAAAGGCCCTCAGCGCGTAAGCGCGTCTGTGACGTGACCCGCACGGGTGTTTCCCACACAGCACATGATGACAGAGCACACGTGGAAAGACTGCACGTCAGAGTGTCATCGCGTGTAATTGGACAGCACGTCAGAGTGTCATCGCGTGTAATTGGACAAAAGTGCGCGTACACGCGATTGGCCTATGTACGTGTATATCAGGGGTGCGCGGGCACTTACACACGCAAGTACGTCAGAGCACCTGTATCCCGGGGTGCGCGGGAATTTCCACACGCTATTGGACTGGGTACTGGATTTCAGGGGTGCGCGGGTCACACGCTCGCCTACAACACACGCAACGCATAAATTTGCGCGCTAACAAAATAACAAGCTCAGACCCAGGATGAACATACCGTTCCTAGCAGCAGTGGGCGTGGGCTACCAAAGGAGGAGGAGGAGGATAGTCAGGGCCAGAATATTCACACCCAGAACCAGCCTTTTCGGGATGCCTGATGACCAGGTGCATGGGAGGTACAGGTTTCCACCACACATTATACTGGACCTGGTGAGTGAGTGGGAGGATGACCTCACATCACCCACCCTGTGCTCCCAAGCACTCAGCCCCCTGGAGAAGGTCCTCAATGTACTGCACTTCTTAGCCACTGGATCATTTCAGCGGACAAGTGCCATTGTGGGTGGTGTATCACAGGCCACCCAGTCACGCTGCCTACACCAGGTCTTGAACATCATCACTGCACGCCCATCAGTCCGCAGGCACATATACCTGCCCAGAACACCTGCAGAAAGGCATGCTGCCGCCCAGGATTTTTACAGTGTGGCACGATTCCCCAAAGTGCTAGGTGCCATCGACTGCACCCATGTGGCTCTACGTCCCCCCAGGGCATCAGAGCACATCTATAGGAACCGCAAGCACTGGCATTCCATCAACGTGCAGGTAGTATGTAATGCCAAGGGAATCATCACCTCAGTATATGCCAACTATCCCGGGTCCACCCACGGCAGCTTCATTTACCGAATGTCCACCCTAAGCCGGGACCTAGAAGCTGGGCGGCATGGCGATACATGGCTGCTTGGTGAGTATGAATGCCACTGCACATGCATGCATGTCAGATACTGAGCAAGGTCACAACCCCACCAATGATACCAATCACCACCTCCACAGGGGACAGTGCCTACCCTCTCAGCCCCCACATGATGACGCCAATTCGGAACCCCACCACGCCACCCGAGGTAAGATATAACACAGCCCACATTACAACCCGGGGCATAGTGGAGCGCACATTCGGAGTGCTAAAGTCTAGCTTTCGCTCCCTTGACCGTTCTGGCGGGCAGCTGTTGTACGCTCCCCCAGTAGTGTGCAGGATCATAGTGGCAGCATGTCTCCTGCACAACGTTGCAACACGCCGGGGCCTGGCCGTGGACATGGTGGTGGCCCCACATCCCCAACCACATGCACAGCCGCTGCGCATGGGAGGGGAAAGGGCACGGGAGGAGGCAGCCCGTACACAGCTAGTGGCTAATTACTTCACATAGAAATCACACCCCTGTGGAGTGCACACTGCCCTGGCACATTCCATCTGACAATCAATGATGACTCAACCTGACACTGATCCTGAATGTCTGGAGAATGAACCGTGAAAACCATATCAGCCTGAGATTGTTCACCTGGAAGTGTCACAATGTGTGCATCCCTACCCACACAGACACCACCAATGCAGTTTTGTGAAGTAACACATTCAAGCAGCTAAAATGAATACCCACTTGCAAAATGCAACAAGAGGACAGTGCCATGTCAGCCAACCCATCCCCAGCACCGCCACACGACACACCGTGCCATGTCATGCTATTTGCAGGTAAACAAAGTAATCCCCACAACATGACACTAGTGTCACAATGTAGAGTGTCCCTAATTGAAACTTGCAACACCTGAAATGCTCACAGTCATGCAGGACCAACAACAAACTTGAGCAGGTACTACCATTAACATGACATCACAAATGTTATATATTAGTAGTCTCACCACCTGGAAATGCCTGCACTCCCACCACTACCAACTGTGCAGTGTTGGCACCATGTAGAGTTGTAGGTGCACTGCTGCCAACATGGACCCCATCTCCAGACTAGAGGGCCTTGTGTAGACATGAGGAAGGGTCTGCAAATTGGGAGGTAGACACAGATGATGAGTTACACATCAATGCAACATGCAGTGTACAACACAACAGCAATATGCACTAGGAATGTATACACAGTATTGACTAGACTACCCACACATGTAGTGGGAGTCCAATGTCACCATGTACGTCAATGTCACTTGGGCACACCCTTTGCAAGCCCATGGAAACGGGAAGCAGGAGGGGTGTGTGTGACTCAAACCCAAGCATCTGAACCAAATACATGACAAGCCTGCATGTGCCCAGCCACAATGCAGCGTATGCCCACAGGAACCACGGAAGCCAACAAATTGTCCCAAAAAAATTGGGAAAAAAATAATTAAAAATAAAAATAAAAATAAAAATAAAAATAAAAATAATCAAAAATGGCCATTGATGGGCCCGGGGGGGGGGGGTTGGGGAGGCCACCCAGGAGGTCCGAGGACAGGGTGCACACCAGAACCCACCTGTGTGGATCCTGGGAAAAAAAAACACCTCCATGGGCTCATGGCCCACACGGCTACCCTATTGTGGGAGTATCACTGCTGTCGCTATTATCACCCTGTGCAGCTGCATCCAGAGGTGGTTGCACTATGGGAGGCAGCCCTAGTCTGCTCCTCCATGGCTGCAAGCATGGGGGTGTGGTAGGTCTGGTTCTGGAGGATGAGTGTGCGGAGGTCCCCATGCAACAACTCACGGGATGCCCGGACCTCCGCCCTCGTTGCCTGCATCTCAGCTGAGAGCGTACGGGTGAGACGCTCCAGCTGCTGTTCTGTTCTTTGGTGTGTTGAAGCCTCAAGCTCAACAAGAGTCGTCCTGAGGTGAAGGAGCTCCTGCCTCAGGGCTTCCCTGTGGCCCTGGGACTCAATGGAGATGGCCTCCTGCAGAGTCGCCAGTGCCGCCCGCCTGTCCCTGTTGGACCCCAACATGTCCTCCCTGTGTGACTGGCAGATGGAGTCGGTTGCCTGCTGTAGTCGCTCCATCAGCCTTTCAGGGGGGACAATGGAAGTGGCCACCCTATCCATGGCCTGAGCCATCATCTCGGATGATGCTGCCTGTTGGGTTGCCATACCGTAAATGGATTGCTCCCATGCGGTATTGCCAGGTGGCGTACGGCCACCACGTCGGCGGGCACCACACCTGTCTGGGGCAAGGCGAACTGCGCCTTGCTGTGCCGGCACTGCCTGAGGCTGCAGGACTGCATTCCCCCTCTGATCTGCTGGCCCAGGAACAGGATCAGATGTCGTGGAGTGTGACCCTGCATCCGTAACCACCAAAGGTGTAGCTGCCAACACTGACATCCCCATTGAGGGTTCTGACCCTGGTGCAGGTGGGTGGGACAGAACAGAATCCCTCCCTGGAACACTCACCTGCGACGGCACGTAGGTCTCATCCGAATCAACACCTGAGTACAGCTCGGGGGAGGTGCAGCCAGAGACACCCCTTGAGAGCACGACCTGCAGCAGTTGTGGGTTCTCACCCACCACCACACCACGTCCCTCACTGGTGGTTGGTCGGCCCTCGGACCCCTCCTGGGTCTGCACCATCTCCACAACCCCAGCAGTATCAGGTGCGTCTTCCCCTGCAAGGACATAAAAACAAAGAAATGGAAACAGGCATTAGCACCATGGCACACAATGAGGGCTGAGAAGCAAGAGAACCAGTACTTGATTGACACATGTCCCACATGACTAAACCCTCCCTTGCATGCACCCTCACTGCATATGAAGGGCAGGCAAATGGCACACACTGATGACACCAAGATGGAAGATGAATACATTTTCTGCATGCTGCCTGGCAGTGGCATCACACATTGGCCTGTGATTGCCAGGTGAAACACACATGCCATCACACAGATGGCATGTACCATTGCTATTGAGTGAAGATGGAGAGGAGGGCAGCACCTATTCATTCAGTCCAGTTCCCGCATGTAATAGCTTTTCTAATTCAAACAGGTCAGATTTTTCACCTGGAGCTGCCAGTCCGAAATGGTCCAATTGCACAGGGACATGTGTGAACAAATGATATCCAGGTAACAAAGTCACTCCACTTTACCATAGCCATGTCAGACATGTGACTAGAGGACTGCGACATGCCTAGTAAAAGTGGTGGAATGCAAACAATCTGACTGAATGAACAGTGAAAAATAAGCAACAATGTTGTGGCAAGGTGATACTTCAAGGGCAACTGGCGTGCAGTTGGGCGAGATGTCTACTGTTGGCAGAAGGGATACTGCTATGGCCAAATGCAGCTGCGCAGGATGTATTGCATGAAGCACATGGCTGACCCATACGACTCAGGCGCACACACTCTCACCTGGCACACAAACAGAAGCCCTCACACACACCATGCACATGGATGACACACACATGCATGTGCACTCACCGGACAATGCCTCGTAATCAGGCAGATCTCCCACGCCTTGGATCTGTTCCTCCGTGACGTAGGTCCCAGTGACTGACTCATGTGGAGTGAGTTCCATGTCTACTACTGGAGACCCACCTCCAGTCACTAGAGTTGTGGCATGACTTGAGGCCAGCTTACTCTTTGCCCTGCGCTTTAGGTCATTCCAGCGCCTATAGCAATCATTGGCTGTGCGCCTCACGATTCCAAGGGCACTTACGATGTCCGCAACGGTCTGCCAGTGTGCCTGGCGTTGTGCAGGTGTGGTCTTGGATCCTGCAACAATGACCATCTCGTTGTCATGTGCGGACACATACTCGACAAGTGCATTCAGTTCGTCATCCGTGAAGCTGGACTTCCTCGACGGGCCGGACTGTGTAGCCGTGTCTGGGGCCGGACGAGCACTCTTCCGCTTGGAAGGTGGTGGTGATCCTGAGTGTCCTGCGCCGCTCTGGACACTAGGGGCAGGAGCCCTGGTGGACTCTGTATCAGGAGTGTGGGATTGCACACTCGGCATGGGAGTTGGTGCAGGCATTGGCTCAAGTGTGATGGTGTCAGGGGGAATGTCAGCAGGATGGACTAGGACCGACACTGTCCTGGCTGGGTGTGTGAGGGCTGGGGTGGATGGAGCCGCAGCTGCCCCTGCAGCCTCTCCGCCCTGCCTACTTGGGGCAGCAGATGACCTTGCTGCCCCAGATGCACGTGGCATGGTGACATCAACGTGCACCAGCGCACGTGTCATAGGCCTGCTGACCTGGAAGTCAGCCATGGAGTCAGCCAGGTCTGGTGCCACAATGGGCTGGTCCAACAAGGGCTGAGCATGGATGGTGTCAGCCACATCAGCCTCAACGGGAGGAGGGGGGGGGATTATGGGTGCCCTTGACTGGTCCTCCACACATGGGGGGACAGGCTCACCCTGCAAGTAACGACCACGTCCCCTACCAGATCCACCACGGCCACCACTTGTGGCTCTTCCACCTTTGCCACCCTTACGGAATCCTCGCCTCCCAGCCATGGCACTGATGTAAATGTGCGTATGGGAGTGGCTGTAAACTATTGTCCTGGGCAATTGGGGGTCAAAGGGGTTGGGTACCAGATGGTAATTGTACCCTAGTGCTCTTGCAAGGCTGAATGTAACCCCTGGGGAAAGATGACGGGTCACGCTACGCACAGGAGCCCCAAAAAAGGGAGATGACGTGCACGCAACCCCTCCTAGACCACGTCTAGGAGAAAAAGCTGCACTACGCTGTGGCACCCAGTAACACAAGAATGAACGTATGCATGTCACACGCAGCCTAGAATGACCTCTGAAGGGGTAGGCTACACACGGGGCAAGCACAGATGTTAGATACGTGCGTGACTCACCGTCTTCCAGGTAAAAGAGCGTGAAAAAGGAGCGCGTTTACTTGGCAACACCCCCGCCAAAAGAAGATTTGTACGCTGTCTGAGGAGACAGGACAACAGTAGAAGGGAACACTGTTTGAGGGAACAGGCCCAGGTAAACCAGTAAAAGAGAAAAAAGAGAAAAAGCTGTCAGAGGTAACAGGGAATACGAACTTGAAACGCCGTGAAGTAAATCGCGTGTGAAACGACAAGAAGTACAGAATTCACCCACTCGCTCTCCACGAAAAGCACGTACAAGGAAATGGTGTTCTACACGTACCTTTTATACAGGCCCACACGTCCAGCGTCACTTACGCGGCGTGTACGCGCTAGGGCCATTTCCACCAATTACATGCTTTGTCACTTCTGCGTGTAGGGCCATTTCCACCAATTACACGCTTTGTCACTTCTGCTTGTAGGGCCATTTCCACCAATTACACGCTTTGTCACTGCCGCGTGTACGCGCTAGGCCCATTCCCACCAATTACACGTGATGACACTCTGACGTGCTGTCCAATTACACGCGATGACACTCTGACGTGCAGTCTTTCCACGTGTGCTCTGTCATCACGTGCTGTGTGGGAAACACCCGTGCGGGTCACGTCACAGACGCGCTTACGCGCTGAGGGCCTTTGGTCCAATAGAATCACGTATGCGTGCTGACGCGCTTACGCGCTAAGGGCCTTTCCTCGATTTTCATGCTGACGTGCAGGATTTTCACGTGCCAAATCACTCCGTACCAAGCTGGCCACGCGTAAGCACACGGAAGACCACGCTCCTGCCCAGAAGGCCGAACTACTGCCCCCCAGAGCCTCGAGCACGCTCCCACCTGCCAACTGCTGCTGCCTGACTGCCTGCTGCCCACGTGCACTGCCATTTGCTGCCTGCACATCAGCCAGGGGTGCTGTTGCTGTGACCACCCCTGCTGGAACTGAAGACTCCCGACTGGGATTCCATCGCTCCACAGCCCAGCCCCAGGACCCAGTTGCCCACCCACTCCTGCCTCTGGGGTTGTCATGTCGGGGCAAACACCATCTGTGACCACTGACAACCCCCGGCCAGAGAGGCAGAGGGGCACCAGCTTCAGTGCCACCGAAGTTGGTGTCCTGGTGGAGCAAGTCCTGGGGCAGTATGATGCCCTCTTTGGAAGTTCCCGCGCCGACAAGGAAGGACGGACTCGGATCTGGACTGACATCGTGACTGCCATCAACGCGGAGGGGGTGGCAGTCCGGGACTTACAACATGTCAGGAAGCGCTGGGAGGACTTCAGGTCCAGGACCCTGAACAAGGCCCGGCGCCTCTTGAAGGCAGCGGATGCCAAGGGGCGCCGGGGCCACTTGTCGGAAGAACAGATGAGAGTCCTGGAACGCATATCCCCAGCGCTCCACGTCCAGGTCCTGGAGAAGCAGACCAGTCTGGAGTCGAGCGGTGAGTGTACATGCATCCTGATTGTGAGCAGTGCGTGTGGTGATTATTCGGTAGTGTGCAGGTTGCACATCTGTTTGTATGGGGTCGAGTATGGGTGGGGGTGTACAGGGCCGTGGGGCTGATGCATGCGAGGGCTGTAATGTTTGAGACATGGATGGTGCTTGTGTGTGTAGGCTTGCATGCCAAATGCAGTTGTGCGTGCACACATGTTTGGATGAATGTGTATGTAAGTAGACATGTCCGTGATGTCACGCATGTATGTTGTTTTCGGCTGCATGTATGAGCACTGTGTACATGTGCATGTGTGTGTATTTGACAAGGGTGCAACAGTGATGCAACATGGATGCATGTGACAGCGGTATGTGGAAGCCTGATTGGCAGATGTGACATGGATGCCCGTCTGAACAGTGCGACACTTGGCAGAGGTGTACACATGCATGCAAGTGTGGTGGTGTGTGTACATGTGTGGTGCACTTCCTGTGTTGCATGTGATGTCTGGCTCACCTTTGGCTGCTCATGCTGTTGTATGTGTATGGATGGTGGTGGCAGTTGCGATATGGCTGTGGTATGGCTCATGTGTGCGAGTTGCAATGACATATGTGTTGGGGATTGTGATGACATGTCTGAGGTTTGCCAATGCCACTCATGTGCAACTGTCATGTTTGTATGTGTCCATTGTACAGTGCCCTGATGCCTGTGTTTTGTTTCTCCCTGTCTGCAGCGTCAACTGATGAAGAGGGCGGAGAAGGTGCTGTGGAGCACAGCGGCGGGGATCCCACCGCCAGCCGGAGACGCAAGGCCCGGCTCCCCTCCCGTGTTGTGATCTCGTCGGGGAGTGAGGAGTCCGGTGCCGCGTCCAAGGCCGCAGCTGCCGGGGGGAGGTCCAAGAGGCGGAGGTTGGAGTTGGACTCCTCGGCAGCAGAAGGGGCAGCTGGGACCCCACAGGGCCCAACAGGGGAAGATGGCACGGAGTCATCCAGGTTGGTGGGGGGTTTGGTGGAGGAGAAGGCCGTGCAAGCACCAGAGACGGGGTCTGGAGGTGGGGATCCCACTGGTGCTAGTGGTGCAGTACAGGACCAGGGACAGGAGGCAGCACAGGCCGCCGCACAGGTGCCTGTGTGCAATCCTGTCCCTGCATCATCTTGCACCAGCAGGGATGCCTACGTCCAGACGCGTTTTCAGGCAGGGGGTGAGCTGACGTCAACTGGCCTTCCTCTGCCTGCGGACGTGGCTATCCAGGTCCGGGTTGAGCCTGTCCTGGCTGGTGTGGCGTTGCGTCAACGGGCCATGCGAGGTGACCTGCAGTCTTTTCATGGAGAGACTGCACGCCATCTCGAATGGCTCGTTGACCACGTCAGCCTGCTGGGACAGGTCACCCAGACCGGATTCCTCCGTCTGATGGGGCTTGCTCCGACCCCATCCTCAACTGGACCCCCTACGCGCCAGTCGTCCTCTGTGCCATCTTCCCACCCATCAGTCACCTGGGTGCCCTGTGGAGCTGCCTCTGACGGTGCGGCCAGGCTGGTGGAGGAGGCATCCCTGCCACAGTCGGGAGTCGGAGGTCCAGCAGGGGTGGCCACATCAACAACTGCACCCCAGTCGGCGGAGGATGTGCAGACAGCAGGAGGCAGTGCACGGGCAGAGGCAGAGCAGCAGCAGCAACATGGTGGGAGCCATGAAGGCTCGGGGCCTTCGACATCGGAGGGGCAGGCATCGGCCGGAGGGAAAGAGGACCCAGGACAGAGAGTGTCTTCCGTGTGGCAGCGGTTGGGCCACGCCATAGGTGCGGAGCGGCGGCGGGCGGAAGAGGCGCGGCTCACAATGGTCAGGGCGGAGAACTCCATGCGGAGGGCCCTGAGGCGGGCCGAGTGCCCCGAGGCAATCCGCAGGGGGTTGGAGGAGGACACGGCGTCGTCCCTGCGGACCCTCGGGGCCATGGAACTGGACCGCCTCCGGGACATCGAACAGGAGTTCGATGATGCCCTAGCCCGGAACACCACGGAGTGAGCCGCTGGACTTGCCCGCCGCCTTTGTATATAGTGCTTTAGTTTTAGGTTTCCTTTGTTTGTTCTTATGATTTGGAGTCGACGGACACTGCTCCACTTTTTGTATATAGTTGCATTTCAGTTAGGGTTTTTTGTAGGTTTCCTTTGTTCAGTTGGGCTCATGGACCCTTGGAAGTTTTTTACATAGGTCTTAAATGGATAGATATTTTTTTACATTTGACTTTTGACGACATTTTTTTGGATTCGGATTTGCTGTTTTTTTTTTTTATACGGACATGCAGCTTATTTTTTCTCATTCCCATTGTAGTTTGTTTCATTTCTTTAGCATTCTTTCTATTTTTTCAATACAATTTTGTTTTCATACTTCACTGTGTGGTATCATCTCATTGGTTTCATGCATGTCATGTTGGGTGTTTTCCCATTCAATTGCAACCATTGTGTGTGACGGACATGGGTTCATTAGCTTCATGAACATTGGGGGTGTAACATGTAATTTCCATTTCCATGTGGGTGAATGGGTTACTTGGTAGGGCTTTTTGGCTGTGGAGGCTGACCATAACGCACATGATTGGGGATTGTGAGGACCTGGTGGAGGGTGCCCCTGCACTGCTGGGGGGTGGGGTTGGTGGTAGACATGAGTGGGGGCCTGGTGGAGGGTGCCCCTGCACTGCTGGGGGGTGGGGGTGGTGGGAGACATGGGTGGGGGCCTGGTGGAGGGTGCCCCTGCACTGCTGGGGGGTGGGGGTGGTGGGAGACATGAGTGGGGGCCTGGTGGAGGGTGCCCCTGCACTGCTGGGGGTGGGGGTGCAGGGGGACATGAGTGGGGGCCTGGTGGAGGGTGCCCCTGCACTGCTGGGGGGTGGGGGTGGTGGGAGACATGAGTGGGGCCTGGTGGAGGGTGCCCCTGCACTGCTGGGGGGTGGGGGTGGTGGGAGACATGAGTGGGGGCCTGGTGGGGGCTGGCCATGGTGGCTGGGGGGTGGGGGTGGTGGTAGACATGGGTGGGGGCCTGGTGGAGGCTGCCCCTGGATGCTGGGGGGTGGGGGTGCAGGGGGACATGAGTGGGGGCCTGGTGGAGGGTGCCCCTGGATGCTGGGGGGTGGGGGTGCAGGGGGACATGAGTGGGGGCCTGGTGGAGGCTGCCCCTGGTGGCTGGGGGGTGGGGGTGGTGGGAGACATGAGTGGGGGCCTGGTGGAGGCTGCCCCTGGTGGCTGGGGGGTGGGGGTGGTGGGAGACATGAGTGGGGGCCTGGTGGAGGCTGCCCCTGGTGGCTGGGGGGTGGTGGTGATAGGGGACATGAGTGGGGGCCTGGTGGAGGCTGCCCCTGCACTGCTGGGGGGTGGGGGTGGTGGGAGACATGATTGGGGGCCTGGTGGAGGGTGCCCCTGGATGCTGGGGGGTGGGGGTGCAGGGGGACATGAGTGGGGGCCTGGTGGAGGGTGCCCCTGAACTGCTGGGGGGTGGGGGTGGTGGGAGACATGAGTGGGGGCCTGGTGGAGGCTGCCCCTGGTGGCTGGGGGGTGGGGATGGTGGGAGACATTAGTGGGGGCTGGTGGAGGCTGCCCCTGGTGGCTGGGGGTGGGGGTGGTGGGAGTCATGAGTGGGGGCCTGGTGGAGGCTGCCCCTGGTGGCTGGGGGGTGGTGGTGATAGGGGACATGAGTGGGGGCCTGGTGGAGGCTGCCCCTGCACTGCTGGGGGGTGGGGGTGGTGGGAGACATGAGTGAGGGCCTGGTGGAGGGTGCCCCTGGATGCTGGGGGGTGGGGGTGCAGGGGGACATGAGTGGGGGCCTGGTGGAGGGTGCCCCTGCACTGCTGGGGGGTGGGGGTGGTGGGAGACATGAGTGGGGGCCTGGTGGGGGCTGGCCATGGTGGCTGGGGGGTGGGGGTGGTGGTAGACATGGGTGGGGGCCTGGTGGAGGGTGCCCCTGCACTGCTGGGGGGTGGGGGTGGTGGTAGACATGAGTGGGGGCCTGGTGGAGGGTGCCCCTGCACTGCTGGGGGGTGGGGGTGGAGGGAGACATGGGTGGGAGCCTGGTGGAGGGTGCCCCTGCACTGCTGGGGGGTGGGGGTGGTGGGAGACATGAGTGGGGGCCTGGTGGAGGGTGCCCCTGCACTGCTAGGGGGTGGGGGTGGTGGGAGACATGGGTGGGGGCCTGGTGGAGGCTGCCCCTGGATGCTGGGGGGTGGGGGTGCAGGGGGACATGAGTGGGGGCCTGGTGGAGGCTGCCCCTGGTGGCTGGGGGTGGGGGTGGTGGGAGACATGAGTGGGGGCCTGGTGGAGGCTGCCCCTGGTGGCTGGAGGGTGGGGGTGGTGGGAGACATGAGTGTGGGCCTGGTGGAGGCTGCCCCTGGTGGCTGAGGGGTGGTGGTGATAGGGGACATGAGTGGGGGCCTGGTGGAGGCTGCCCCTGCACTGCTGGGGGGTGGGGGTGGTGGTAGACATGGGTGGGGGCCTGGTGGAGGGTGCCCCTGCACTGCTGGGGGGTGGGGGTGGTGGGAGACATGGGTGGGGCCTGGTGGGGGCTGGCCATGGTGGTGGGGGGTGGGGGTGGTGGGAGACATGAGTGGGGGCCTGGTGGAGGGTGCCTCTGCACTGCTGGGGGTGGGGGTGGTGGGAGACATGAGTGGGGGCCTGGTGGGGGCTGGCCATGGTGGCTGGGGGGTGGGGGTGGTGGTAAACATGGGTGGGGGCCTGGTGGAGGGTGCCCCTGGTGGCTGGGGGGTGGGGGTGGTGGGAGACATGAGTGGGGGCCTGGTGGAGGGTGCCCCTGGATGCTGGGGGGTGGGGGTGCAGGGGGACATGAGTGGGGGCCTGGTGGAGGGTGCCCCTGGATGCTGGGGGTTGGGGTGGTGGGAGACAGAATGGGGGGCTGGTGGAGGCTGCCCCTGGTGGCTGGGGGGTGGTGGTGATAGGGGACATGAGTGGGGGCCTGGTGGAGGCTGCCCCTGCACTGCTGAGGGGTGGGGGTGGTGGGAGACATGAGTGGGGGCCTGGTGGAGGGTGCCCCTGGATGCTGGGGGGTGGGGGTGCAGGGGGACATGAGTGGGAGCCTGGTGGAGGGTGCCCCTGCACTGCTGGGGGGTGGGGATGGTGGGAGACATGAGTGGGGGCCTGGTGGGGGCTGGCCATGGTGGCTGGGGGTGGGGGTGGTGGGAGACATGAGTGGGGGCCTGGTGGGGGCTGGCCATGGTGGCTGGCGGGTGGGGGTGGTGGGAGACATGGGTGGGGGCCTGGTGGAGGCTGCCCCTGCACTGCTGGGGGGTGGGGGTGGTGGGAGACATGGGTGGGGGCCTGGTGGAGGGTGCCCCTGGTGGCTGGGGGGTGGGGGTGGTGGGAGACATGAGTGGGGGCCTGGTGGAGGGTGCCCCTGCACTGCTGGGGGGTGGGGTGGTGGGAGACATGAGTGGGGGCCTGGTGGGGGCTGGCCATGGTGGCTGGGGGGTGGGGGTGGTGGGAGACATGGGTGGGGGCCTGGTGGAGGCTGCCCCTGCACTGCTGGGGGGTGGGGGTGGTGGGAGACATGAGTGGGGGCCTGGTGGAGGGTGCCCCTGGTGGCTGGGGGGTGGTGGTGGTGGGAGACATGAGTGGGGGCCTGGTGGAGGGTGCCCCTGCACTGCTGGGGGGTGGGGGTGGTGGGAGACATGAGTGGGGGCCTGGTGGGGGCTGGCCATGGTGGCTGGGGGGTGGGGTTTGTGGTAGACATGGGTGGGGGCCTGGTGGAGGGTGCCCCTGCACTGCTGGGGGGTGGGGGTGCAGGGGGACATGAGTGGGGGCCTGGTGGAGGGTGCCCCTGGATGCTGGGGGGTGGGGGTGCAGGGGGACATGAGTGGGGGCCTGGTGGAGGGTGCCCCTGGATGCTGGGGGGTGGGGGTGCAGGGGGACATGAGTGGGGGCCTGGTGGAGGCTGCCCCTGGTGGCTGGGGGGTGGGGGTGGTGGGAGACATGGGTGGGGGCCTGGTGGAGGGTGCCCCTGCACTGCTGGGGGGTGGGGGTGGTGGGAGACATGCATTGTTGATCAGTAGTGCAAGGTGACATGTGGGTTGGCTGGGGGGCATGCCCATGGTGGATGGGCTGCCTGCGGGACATGAGCAGGGGTGCAGGGTAGTCCCCCGTGGTGTGGGCTGACTGCAGGGGCCGTGGAGGTTGTGGAGCGTACACCTGGGAGGACCCACACGGCCAATTCACGTGTAGTACTCCCCAGAAGCCCTGAAATACACATACCCTGCTGAAATCGCGTGTGGAACTTCCCGCGCACCCCTGAAATACACGTACCCTGCTCGCACTGGGCCAATCGCGTGTGGAACTTCCCGCGCACCCCTGAAATACACGTACCCTGCTGAAATCGCGTGTGGAACTTCCCGCGCACCCCTGGAATACACATACCCTGCTGAAATCGTGTGTGGAACTTCCCGCGCACCCCTGAAATACAGGTACACTGCTCGCACTGGGCCAATCGCGTGTGGAACTTCCCGCGCACCCCTGAAATACACGTACCCTGCTGAAATTGCGTGTGGAACTTCCCGCGCACCCCTGGAATACACATACCCTGCTGAAATCGTGTGTGGAACTTCCCGCGCACCCCTGAAATACACGTACCCTGCTGAAATCGCGTGTGGAACTTCCCGCGCACCCATGGAATACACGTACCCTGCTCGCACTGGGCCAATCGCGTGTGGAACTTCCCGCGCACCCCTGAAATACACGTACCCTGCCGAAATCGCGTGTGGAACTTCCCGCGCACCCATGGAATACACGTACCCTGCTCGCACTGGGCCAATCGCGTGTGGAACTTCCCGCGCACCCCTGAAATACACGTACCCTGCCGAAATCGCATGTGAGACTTCCCGCGCACCCCTGTATACACGCACACGTATTTTTTGTCAGCGGGTGTCCGTGTTTGTGGGTACCCCTTTGCACGTCATTTGTCCTGGAGGGCCACAGTATAGGACATTCATCATGGCTGTATATAGGTGCTATTTGTTGGCGCACCTTTTGGCGCACATTTCTTCCAGGCGCAGAGACGCTACCGCCTGCTTTCTTGTGGCGGTCGTGTTTGTGCCTGTGCGCTGGTTTGAGCGTGCGCTTTTTTGCCCTATTCTATTCCATGAATACGTGTTGTAGGCGAGCGTGTGGGCGTTCCGCGCACTTGTACCCTGTACTTCCCCCGTGACGCCCACGTTTTGGCAAGTTGTTCCCCATTCCGAGTGTTACGCCCCGTGTTCCGCCTACTTTTGTTGCGTGCGCCGCGCTATGTGCGATTTTCGCTGTGGCCTGTGCGATTTTCGCTGTGACCTGGCGCACGCAGTTAGATGGCCTGTGCGCCAACGTGCGCCGCGCACTTTTTTATCGCACATCCGATGGTTTTCTCGCGCACGGCCTTCCATGAATCGATGTGCGCTGCTTTTCGTGCGATTTTCGCACTTGCACTGCGATTTTCGCTATTCCACTGCGATTCACACGTTTTTGCCCACTTGCGCCGTGCTAATTATTCCATGAATCGGCCTGTTTGTTTCTTGATCTTTTCCCCTTTGCAACTGTGGGTTGTTCTCTTCTCCAATATTTGTTGGTTTAAGGTTGGGCCCTTTATTGCAATGCTGGTCTAACTTTTTTTGGGTATCTTCGCATTTCTGTGTTGAGCGTGGTTTATCTTTTATGGGCAGCACAGCGTCATCTTTTTTTCCTTTCTTGTTGTTATTTCCTTCCTTATCAGTTCCTATCTCTTTAAATGGTGGGCATTCTTGGGCTTCTGAAGGACATGGACTGTGCCCCTCCTCCGTTACTCTAATGCTACTATCGTATTGTTTCATCTGGTTTCCCGACATGATTTTTGTTTTTAGCCTAGTATTTCTCCTTGACAATTGTTTAGCTGGTATTCATTTGGTGTCTTCTGCTGAGTTCATCGTTGTTTGTTGTTTTGACTTTGCTGGGAGGAGTTCTTACTTGGTCCGTTCCTCTCTGCTCTCTCTCCCCACTCCCCTTCCGTCAGCCGATGGTCCCGCGATCCACTGCCCACAGACAGCGCGCCGCCAGCACTGATCTCTTCCCACGACTCCTCTCCAGCACGGGCGCCCACTCTCCCCGTCGGTCCACGTGAGTAAGCCTACTCTGCGAACAGCCTCAGCACTAGGTAATGGTGAGGGGGTTTGTTGTGGTTTCCTGGGTGTGTGTGAGGGTCAAAGGACTTTGTCCCACAGTCCCCCCACACAATTCTTCTCTGTTTAATTAATCTATGCAGTGTTTTTGGTGCAAACTAACCGCCGTAAGCACGCCACAGGCACCGCTCTCGTCCCACGCCTCTTCTCCAGTGCGGGTGCCCGCTCTCCCCGTGGCCCACATGAGTAAGTCCACGCTGCAAACCGCCTCAGCACTAGGTAATGGCGGGGCAGTTTGTTGAGGTTTCCTGGATGTGTGTGAGTGTCAAAGGACCTTGTCCCGTAGTCCCCCCACACAGTTCTCCTCTGATTAAAGTGAACCACGCCATGTCTTTGATGCTAAGTACAACGGTGCCCGCTTTTGATTAGCAGAATCTTTGAATGTTGTAATATTGGACAGGTAATTTTAGATGATGTATGGTAAATCTAAATCTATACCGTTCTGTATCTTCTGTATCTGTATCTGTATCTTCAAATGTACTTTATTAGAGGCTTCTCAGTTTTGACGTGAGGGGGGTCAAAGGACGCGTTCTCGCAGTTCCCTCTCTATGACTTTCCGAGTCTTAGCTGTCGAAATGTTTCAGATTAACGTCTGTTTAATATCGACTGTGAGTAGTTAATGGTCCTTGGTACGTGGTACTCGGGAGGGCTCCAACTACAGCTGGTTTTAAATAAAGTTTCTTTTTTGTTATAACTGTGTTCAAGTATGTTGTGCACAGAGGGAGGTTCCTACCTGGGTGGGTTGCTTCCTCAAATCCGCTAATCCCGTGGACTCCAGCAGACTCCACACTCTGCCTCCACACTCTGCGGCCCGCTCCGTGGCCAGGAGTGGTAGTTATACTGTCCTCTGGCAACACCTCCAACAATAGACACAGTGAACAGACTTGACTCCAGCAAACTCCACACTCTGCCTCCACACTCCGCCAGATTACAATAGTTCATGAGCTCTGGAAGGTGAGTATTCAGCAGTCTTGTGCTCATGGATGACATGCAGAATACAATAGTTCATGAGCTCTGGAAGCTGAGTATTTATGAGTATTGTGCTTATGGATGATATGCTGATTGCAATAGTTCATGAGCTCTGGAAGCTGAGTATTCATGAGTCTTGTGCTTATGGATGATATGCAGCATACATTATTTCATGAGCTCTGGAAGGTATGTATTGATGAGTCTTATGCTCATGAATGATAAAAAATCCAACAGTTCATGAGTTCTGGACGTTGATTATTCACGAGTCTTGTGCTCATGGATGACATGCAGAATACAATAATTCATGATTTCTGGAAGCTGAGTATTTATGAGTCTTGTGCTCATGGATGACATGCAGAATACAATAGTTCCTGAGCTCAGGAAGCTGGGTATTTATGAGTCTTGTGCTTATGGATAACATGCAGATTACAATATTTCATGAACTCTGTAAGGTGAGTATTCAGGTGTCATGTGCTCATGGATGACATGCAAAATACAATAGTTCATGAGCTCAGGAAGCTGAGTATTTATGAGTCTTGTGCTTATGGATAACATGCAGATTACAATATTTCATGAACTCTGTAAGGTGAGTATTCAGGTGTCTTGTGCTCATGGATGACATGCAAAATACAATAGTTCATGAGCTCAGGAAGCTGAGTATTTATGAGTCTTGTGCTTATGGATAACATGCAGAATACAATAATTCATGACCTCTGTAAGGGGAGTATTCAGGACTTTTGTGCTTATGGATGACATGCAGAAACAATAGTTCATGAGCTCTTGAAGCTGAGTATTAATGAGTCTTGTGCTCATGGATGACACGCAGAATACAATAGTTCATGAGCTCTGGAAGGTGAGTATTCATGAGTCTTGTGCTCATGGATGACATACAGAATACAACAGGTCATGAGCTCTGGAATGTGAGCATTCATGAGTCTTGTGCTCATGGATGAGATGGAGAATATAATAGTTCATGAGCTCTGAAAGCTGAGTTTTCATGCATCTTTGGCTCATTGATTACATGATGAATATAATAGTTCCTGAACTCTGGAAGATGAATATTCATGAGTCTGGTGCTCATAGACTTCATTTCATTTCAAAAACTCAGGACATCCTGTCCTCACTCTCCTCCTATCACCTCCCCCCTCTATTCCCTGCCCTTCCTCTGGCACTTCTGCAGCCACCCCTCCTCTCTCCTTCTCTGCCTTTCCCCTTTTTTCTGCTGATGAGGTTTCGAGACAAGTCCGATCTATGAAAGTCTTGTCAAAACAGGTCCACCCCTGTTCCTCCAAAACTATCAAGGACCACATTGACTCCTTGGCTCCTGCCCTTGCTGACTTCTGCAATCACTCCTTCGCCTCTGGAGTCTTCCCATCCTCCCCTCAAGCACTGCCTTGTGCACCCCCTTCTTAAGAAACCCTCTTCTGACCCTTCCTGCCCAGCTAACTATCCCCCAATCTCTATCACTCCCTTCCTGGGCAAGCTCCTGGAGAAACTGGCCATCTCCCAGCTAAATCTCCATGCTGAATCTGTTGGTAGCCTTCATGACCATCAGTCTGGCTTCAGATCTGCCGGAAGCACGGAAACTGCTCTCTTGAACATCCGTGAGGACCTGCTCTCGAACCTTGACTCTAACATTCCATGTGTTCTCATTTTGCTTGATCTCTCTTCTGCCTTTAATACTGTCAACCATACCATCCTGCTCAACCGTCTCTGTGATAACCTGGGTATCACTGGTCAGGCTCTGGCGTGGCTGACCTCTTTCCTCCCAAATCGACCCTCCCAGGTCCAACTGGGGTCTTTCCTCTCCGACATCTTTTTCTCTACCTGTGGTGTCTCCCAGGGTTCTAACCTCTCTCCCTGGCTGTTCAACCAGTATCGGGCACTTCTCGCCCACTGCATCGCTGCTCTCTGACCCAACTTTCAGTGCTATGCGGATGATACCCAGCTCATTTTCAGGCTACCCTCGGACTCCTCTTCTCCTTCCCTCATCTCTGACTGTCTTCCTGCTATCCAGGAATGGTGTCCCACCAACGACCTCTGTCTTAACGCCAGTAAGACTGAGATTCTACTCATTGGCACACCCACTCCCTCCTTCCCTGCAGCTCTCTGGCCGGCCTCTCTTGGCCCTCTTCCTGCTCCTACCTGCAAGGCAAAAAACCTCGGGGTCATCTTCGACTCCAAACTCTCCTTCTCTCCTCACATATCCGACATCTCTAAGAAGTCACTCTACCAACTACACCTCCTCAGAGGTATCCTTCCTTTCCTCTCCTTCCCCCAGAAGCTCACTGTCTCTAGAGCCCGGGTTCTCTCGAAGCTGGACTACTGTAACAGCCTCTACCTAAATCTGCCTGCCTCTAATCTCCGCCCTTTGCAACTCATCCAGAACAGGACTGCAAGACTTGTCCTTGGCCTCAAGCCCAGGGACCGTATCTCTCCAGGACTGAAATCACTACACTGGCTCCCAGTGTCTGTTAGGATCAAGTTCAAAACCCTTTGCGTTGTCCACCAGGCCGTCTGGGGCCTTGGGCCAAAATACCTTCAACTCTCTCTTCCTAAATATCTTCCTTCTCGTGCTCTTCGCTTATCTGCCTCCAACTCCCTCAGGGTGAGCCGCTTCTCCAAACAACGAGTTGGGGCAGATCTCTCTCTGCTGCAGGGGCCTCCCTCTGGAACAGCCTTCCTGCCTCCCTGAAACTTGATGAGAACCATCTCCGGTTCCAGAAGCACCTCAAAACCTTCCTCTTTGCCTCCGCTTTCTCTCCCCCTCTCCCCTGCTAAAATTACTGAATCTGCACTGAATCTGCAACTGGGTCACTCACCGTTCTCGGTCCTTGGCCCAGCCACTCTCCCCTGTACTGCCTCCCTGGCAACCCCTGCACTGCGGGACTGTGTCTGTATCCCTACTGATCCCCTTCCCAGCACTTGTCTGCACTTACCTCGCACTTGCCACCAGCTGGCCCTTGTTATTTATCCTGTATGCTATAACCCTGTACTGCACTTTTCCCTCTACCTTTCCCCCCTGCACTTTTCCCTTCCCCTCTACCCTTGTACTTGCGCAATCTGAATGACACCAGGCCTAGTAGGATCGTTGTCTGTCTCCCCTTGTTCCCCCTCCCCCCGCCTTGTCGCGCCTTGAAACACTTGTGTATAGGCGCGTTACAAATGCCATATCATATCATATCATGGGTGAGATGCAGAATTCAAAAGGTCATGAGCTCTGCAAGCTGAATATTCAGGTGTCTTGTGCTCATAGATGACATGCAGAATACAATAGTTTAGGAGTTATGGAAGGTTTGTATTCATGAGTCTTGTGCTCATGAATGAGATAAAAATGCAATAGTTCATAAGTACTGGAAAGTGGGTATTCATGAGTCTTGTGCTCATTGATGACACGCAGAATACAATAGTCCATGAGCTCTTGAAGGTGAGCATTCAGGAGTCTTGTGCTCATGGATGATATGCATAATACAATACTTCATGAGCTTTGGAAGGTGAGTATTCATGTGTATTTTGCTCATTGATTACATGCTGAATATAATAGTTCATGAACTCTGGAAGATGAATATTCATGAGTGTGGTGCTCATGGATGAGATGCAGAATTCAATAGGTCATGAGCTCTGCAAGCTGAATATTCAGGTGTCTTGTGCTCATAGAGGACATGCAGAATACAATAGTTTAGGAGTTCTGGAAGGTTTGTATTCATGAGTCTTTTGCTCATGAATGAGATAAAAATGCAATAGTTCATACATTCTGGAAAGTGAGTTTTCATGAGTCTGTGCTCATGGATAATATGCATAATACAATAGTTCATGAGCTCTGAAAGCTGAGCATTCATGTGTATTTTGCTCATTGATTACACGATGAATATAATAGTTCATGAACTCTGGAAGATGAGTATTCAGGAGTCTTGTGCTCATGGATGATATGCAGAATACAATAGCTAATGAGCTCTGGAAGGTGAGTATTCAGCAGTTTTAGATCTACCTGTGAGCATGGTGGTCACGTTAAGGGTGCAATACTTGTTTGTTCTACTAAGTGAACCCATTACTGTCTTTGCTGGTGAATATCCAGTAAAAAAGTTTACCGCAAAATCTACACTTCCGTTATTTTTGTTAAAATTATGATTTTCATACACAGCTATCTAAGAGAATCGCTAATTTGTTGTTTATTTTCTGTCAAGTGCTTTGTTAGGGTTATTTCAAAAACCAGGACACACCCAATGTGAACTGTTATCTGAATGATGCCACATGCACTCCCTGGTGACTCTTGTAATGTTCTCTCTTTTTCAGTACCTCTTTGCGTTATTTTCGTCATTACTTTGCCTTTATTTATGCCATCAAGGAGATAAACAAAAATATAGACATTTTACCCAATATCACCCTGGGCTACAATATCCAAGACTCATTTGTGAATGAGGCGAAGGCAATAAAAAGCACTTTTGGCGTAATTTCAGGAAGAGATGCACCGGTCCCTAACTATGAATGTTGGACCAGAGGCTCCCTGGCTGCTATCATTGGGGATATGTCATCAGATACATCCATCGCTATGGCAACCCTCACTGGGCTCTACAGGTATCTTCAGGTGAGATGATCATTATAATTATAATTATAAATGTATTCGTTTTTTTTAATAACATGCCTAATACCGAAGAGGTTTCTAAGCACGGACTGTCGTCTTGCTTCCAGCGCGTTGCCACTGAGCTGTTCTACCCATGCCAAACCACATTCTGTTATGGACATTAGTGGTTAATTTGTAAGTTAGAATTAGATTTACTGCAGATATTGCACATCAACTTCCCTATCTATGAATAGCACCTTATTACCACACACCAGTGTCAAAGCGCTAGCATACCGACACACATAACTTTGCCAATCAATAGGAGAGAGGCTGAAATGTAAATGAATTATTCATAATGATACAGACCGTCAATAAGATTCTCCATGTAGACATCACTAGCCCTAAACCTTAAAGCGCATATAAAGGAATTAGTGTTGTTTAAAATGAAACGTAAAGATCTGCATCCACAGAAATCTCCTTAAGTGAAAAGCAATCTACCCCCAGACCGGGTGATGGTTTGTTTGGCCATCTGTAACCCATCCTTGCCAGTGATGGATCCAAGCAACTGTGTAGGCTCATACGGCTGCACCAGGATGGAAAGATATTTAGGCACAAGATCATTCATTAATTTTGAAATCTGTATAAGGACATAATCTTGGATTTGATCTCCAATCGGTAGCCAGCCTTGTGTCAGCCTAGCCTGTGAGATATACGCAAAGGTTTGCAGCTTAGGAATTACACTAACAGTGCAGATTTGGACTGCTTGAAGTATGGATAATCATTTCTTTGAGATTCACAAGGAAAGAGAAAAGCATTACTGTATTCTGGATTGGACCGCTGCCTGAACTAGTATTTTATGATGGCCCTTGTCCAGCAGGTGATTACACTAATTGATGTTGCACAGATGGAAGTGTGCACTTTTCATGAATGCATCCACCTTATGTGGCAAACGACAATTGGTTGGAGAATTGAACACCTAGGTTTCTAACTTCCACCATGGGGGCAGGAGAGACACACAGACTGCCCGGCCTTAGGAAAGCCCCCCCACCACAAACCCTGCTCAAGCTACCGAGAAGCAATGCCACAGGCGGTTTACCTTGCACCCATGTCCTCTCCATGCTCTTCTTCAACCACTAATGGGTCTTTTTAAGAATATTGTAAATATGCAATGGAAACCATTGTGGATAGCACTTTGGAGACTATAGTTAACATTTTACCTGGGGTATGAATGTCCTTGATGTCTGAAACTACCGCTTACTGTCGTCTGTGACACATATACATAGAATGACTAGGCCTGATGCTGATATATGAATAATATACAAAAGTTGGTACCAGGAGATGAGGAAACTCTAAAAGGAGGGCGAGTGGATGCAAATTTTAATTTATCATTTTCATTTTATTTTGAATTTTGAATTATATAATACATAATACTTAGAAAACATTTAATTCATTTTACTGCTCATTCATTCGCACACATTCATTCAAGTAATTTGCACATCTAAAAGTTATATAAATGTAATAAAATGCCATAAAAAAGAATTATTCATTTCATTGGTACATTTCATTATAAACCTAATAGTTAATCAAAGTTCATTCCAGAAGAAATATCGACAATTGGTGCTTTATCAGATAGTTCTTTTTTCGAAAAAGCTCCCCAGATGGTAAATAGTTTCGACTTGGCCGATTTGGATGTCTTCATCAGGATTGGATGAACATTTAACAGATACTTCTGCAAACCACATTTGGTTCGCCTAGAAGCTTAAGCTCCAGCAAATTCTGATTCAGAAGCTGGATATCCTTCTTTCCCACAAAAACTAAATATATATCTTCCACACTGGTACTTTGGATAGTATCAATTTGCCTTGGGTGCCAATTGTTTTCTAGCGTTCAGAAATGGCCGGTTAGCATGGGTTAGAGAGCGCAGATTTAGTTGGCTACACCTCTGTGCTATAGAGCCACAGAGGTACTCTACTAAAGCCTACAGCTCTATCCTGAACATCAATACGAATAGTATCCAGTTTCCACGGCTAGCCGCGTGTCCTTCCCACAGCGGTGATCTTAAAATCGCCTAATACCGAAGATGTTTGCGTCCGCCATTGATCCGCAGTGATGCTGATATATGTACACATTGAAACGTACACAATAATCAGGGTGAGAGATCACACAAACTTAAATGACTATACGCCTACACAAAACGAGAAAAAACTCTAGGATTTAGATCCATTGGTCTCCTTTGGCTATGTACACACTGGGAGATCTACAGCGATCTGTGGGAGAACCTGTGGTCCCTGTTGGCTATGTACACACCAGGAGATCTACAATACACACCAGGAGATGTACATACCAGGAGATCTACAGAAATCTGTGTGGGAACCTGTGGTCTCCTTTGGCTATGTACACACCAGAAGATCTACAGTTCACCCCAGGAGATGTACACACCAGGAGATCAACAGAGAACTGCAGGGGAAACTGTGGTCCCCTTTGGGTATGTACACACGTGGAAATCCACAGTACACCCCGGGAGATGTACACACTGGGAGATCTACAGAGATCTGTGAGGGAACATGTGGTCCCCTTTTGCTATGTACATGCCGGGAGATCTACAGATGTATGTGGGGGAACCTGTGGTCCCCTTTGGCGATGTACATACCGGGAGATCTACAGAGATCTGTGGGGGAATCTGAGGTCTCCTTTGGCTATGGGAAATCTACAGAGATCTGTGGGGGCACCTGTGGTCCCCTTTGGCTATGTACACACCAGGAGATCTACAGTACACCCTGGGAGATGTACACACTGGGAGATCTACAGAGATCTGCGGGGGGACCTGTGGTCCCCTTTGGCTATGTACACACTGGGAGATCTACAGTACACCCCAGGAGATGCACATACCGAGAGATCTACATAGATCTATGGGGGAACCTGTGGTCTCCTTTGGCTATGTACACACCGGGAGATCTACAGAGATCTGTGGGGGAACCTGAGGTCTCCTTTGGCTATCGGAAATCTACAGAGATCTGTGGGGGCACCTGTGGTCCCCTTTGGCTATGTACACACCAGGAGATCTACAGTACACCCTGGGAGATGTACACACTTGGAGATCTACAGAGATCTGCGGGGGCACCTGTGGTCCACTTTGGCTATGTACACACTGGGAGATCTACAGTACATCCCGGGAGATGTACATACCGAGATATCTACATAGATCTATGGGGGAACAGGTGGTCTCCTTTGGCTATGTACACACCGGGAGATCTAGAGTACACCCCTGGAGATATACACATCGGAGATCTGCAGAGATCTCTGAAGGAATCTGTGGTACCCTTTGGCTATGTAAATACCGGGAGACCTACAGAGATCTGTAGGGGAACCTGTGGTCTCCTTTTGCTATGTACATACTGAGAGATCTACAGTGATCTGCGGGGGAAACTGTGGTCCCCTTTGGCTATGAACACACCAGGAGATCTACAGTACACCCCGGAAGATGTACACACCAGGAGATCTACGGAGATCTGTGGGGGAACCTGTGGTCCTCTTTGGCTATGTACATTCTGGGAGATGTACAGAGATCTGTGTGGGAACCTGTGGTCCTGTTTGGCTATGTACACGCCGGGAGATCTACAGAGATCTGTGGGGGAACCTGTGGTCCCCTTTTGCTATGTACACGCCTGGAGATCTACAGTGGTATGTGGGGGAACCTGTGGTCCCCTTTTGCTGTGTACATACCATGAGATCTACAGAGATCTGTGGGGGATCCTTTGCTCTCCTTTGGATATGTACACACCGGGAGATCTACAGAGATCTGCGGGGGAACCTGTGGTCCTCTTTGGCTATGTACACACCAGGAGATCTACAGTACACCCCAGGAGATGTACACACTGAGAGATCTATAGTGATCTGTGGAGGAATCTGTGGTCCCGTTTGGCTATGTGCACACCAGGAGATCTACAGTATACTCTGGGAGATGTACACACTGGGAGATCTCCAGAGATCTGCAGGGGAACTTATGATCCCCTTTGGCTATGTACATGCCAGCAGATCTACAGTGCACCCCGGGAGATTGCATATCAGGAGATCTACAGAGATCTGTGGGGGAACCTGTGGTCGGTCCCCTTTGACTATGTAAATGCTGAAAGATCTACAGAGATCTGTAGGGGAACCTGTGGTCCACTTTGGCTATGTACACACCAGGAGATCTACAGAGATCTGTGGGGAAAAATGTGGTCCCCCTTGGCTATGTACACATCGGGAGATCTACAGAGATCTATGTGGGAACCTGTGGTCCCGTTCGGCTATGTACACACCGGGAGATCTACAGAGATCTGTGAGTGAACCTGTGGTCCACTTTGGCTATGTACACACTGGGAGATCTACAGAGATCTTTGGGGGAACCTGTGGCCCCCTTTGGCTATGTACACACCAGGAAATCTACAGAGATCTGTGTCGGGCACCTGTGGTCCCCCTTGGCTATGTACACACCAGGAGATGTGCAGTACACCCCTGGATTTGAACACACTGGGAGATCTATAGAGCTCTGTGGAGGAAACTGTGGTCCCCCATGGCTATGTACACACCAGGAGATCTACAGTACTCCCTGGGAGATGTACAGACTCGGAGATCTACAGAGATCTCTGGGGGAACATGTGGTCTCCTTTGGCTATGTACACACCGGGAGATGTACAGATATCTGTGGAGGAATATGTGGTCCCCTTTGGCTATGTACATACTGGCAGACCTACAGTGATCTGTGGGGGAACCTGTGGTCGCCTTTGGCTATGTTCATACCGGCAGATCTACAGAGATCTGTGGGGGAATCTTTGGTCTCCTTTGTCTATGTACACACCGGGAGATCTACAGTGATCTGCGGGTGAACCTGTGGTCCCCTTTGGCTATGTACACACTAGGAGATCTACAGTACAGCCTGGGAGATGTACACACTGGGAGATCTACAGAGATCTGTGGGGGAACCGTTGGTCCCCTTTGGCTAAGTACCTACCAGGAGATCTACAGTACACCCCGGAAGATGTACACACCAGGAGATCTACGGAGATCTGTGGGGGAACCTGTGCTCCTCTTTGGCTATGTACATGCTGGGAGATGTACAGAGATCTGTGTGGGAACCTGTGGTCCTGTTTGGCTATGTACATGCCGGGAGATCTACAGAGATTTGTGGGGGAACCTGAGGTCCCCTTTTGCTATGTACACGCCTGGAGATCTACAGAGGTATGTGGGGGAACCTGTGGTCCCCTTTTGCTATGTACATACCAGGAGATCTACAGAGATCTGTAGGGGAACCTGTGGTCCTTTTTGGCTATGTACACGCCGAGAGATCTACAGAGATCTGTGGGGGAACCTGTGGTCCCCTTTTGCTATGTACACACCGGGAGATCTACAGAGATCTGCGGGGGAACCTGTGGTCCTCTTTGGCTATGTACACACCAGGAGATCTACAGTACCCCCCAGGAGATGTACACACTGGGAGATCTATAGCGATCTGTGGAGGAACCTATGGTCCCCTTTGGCTATGTACACACCAGGAGATCTACAGTACACCCTGGGAGATGTACAGACTGGGAGATCTACAGAGATCTCTGGGGGAAAATGTGGTCTCCTTTGGCTATGTACACACCGGGAGATGTACAGATATCTGTGGAGGAATATGTGGTCCCCTTTGGCTAAATACATATCGGGAGGTCTTCAGAGATCTCTGGGGGAACCTGCGGTCTCCTTTGGCTATGTAAACACCAGGAGAGCTACAGAGATCTATGGGGGAACATGTGGTCTCCTTTGGCTATGTACACACCGGGAGATCTACAAAGATCTGTGGGGGAAACTGTGATCCCCTTTGGCTATGGACACACAAGGAGATCTACAGTACACCCCAGGAGATGTACACACCAGGAGATCTACAGGGATCTGTGGAGGAATCTGTGGTCCCCATTGGCTATGTACATATCGGGAGACCTACAGAGATCTGTGGGGGAACCTGTGGTCCCCTTTGGCTATGTACATACTGGGAGATCTACAGAGATCTGTGGAGGAAACTGTGGTCCCCCATGGCTATGTACACACCAGGAGATCTACAGTACTCCCTGGGAGATGTACACACTGGGAGATCTACAGAGATCTGTGGGGGAACCTGAGGTCCCATTTGGCTATGTATACCCTGGAAGATTTACAGTGCACCACGAGAGATGTACATACCGGGATATCTACAGAGATCTGTGGGGTATCTGTGGTCTTTTTTGGCTATGCACACACCAGGAGATCTACAGTACACCCCTGGAGATGTACACACTGGTAGATCTGCAGAGATCTGTGAAGGAATATGTGGTCCCTTTTGGCTATGTACATACCGGGAGACCTACAGCGATCTGTGGGGGAACCTGTGGTCCCCATAGGCTATGTACATACCGGGCAATCTACAGAGATCTATAGGGGAACCTGTGGTCTCCTTTGGCTATGTACACACCAGGAGATCTACAGTAAACCCCGGGAGAACTACACACTGGGAGATCAATGGAGATCTGTGTGGGAACCTGTGGTCTACTTTGGCTATGTACATGCTGGGAGATGTACAGTGATCTGTGTGGGAACCTGTGGTCCTGTTTGGCTATGTACATGCTGGGAGATCTACAGAGGTCTGTGGGGGAACCAGTGGTCCCCTATGGCTATGTACACACCAGGAGATCTACAGTACACCCCAGGAGATGAACACACTGGGAGATCTACAGAGATCTGCGGGGGAACCTGTGGTCCCCTTTGACTATGTACACACCAGGAGAACTACATTATGACACCGGGAGATGTACATACCGGGTGATCTACAGAGATCTCTAGGGGAACCTGTGGTCATTTTGGCTTTGTACACACCAGGAGATCTACAGAGATCTGCGTGGGAACCTGCGGTCCCTCTTGGCTATGGATATACTGGGAGATCTACAGAGATCTGTGGGGGATCCTTTGGTCTCCTTTGGCTATGTACACACCGGGAGATCTATAGAGATCTGTGGGGGAACCTGTGGTCCCCTTTGGCTATTTACACACCAAGAGATCTACAGAACACACCAGGAGATGACCATACCAGGAGATCTACAGAGATCTATAGGGGAACCTGTGGTCTCCTTTGGCTATGTGCACACCAGGAGATCTACAATACACACTGGGTGATGTACATTCCGGGAGATCTACAGAGATCTATGGGTTAACCTGTGGTCTCCTTTGGCTAGGTACACACCAGAAGATCTACAGTACACCCCAGGAGATGTACACACCGGGAGATCAACAGAGATCTGCAGGGGAACCTGTGGTCCCCTTTGGCTATGTACACACCTGGAGATCCGCAGTACACCACGGGAGATGTACACACTGGGAGATCTTCAGAGATTGTGGGGGAACATGTGGTCCCCTTTGGCTATGTGCAGGCCGGGAGATCTACAGATGTATGTGGGGGAACCTGTGGTCCCCTTTGGCTATGTACATACCGGGAGATCTACAGAGATCTGTGGGGGAACCTGAGGTCTCCTTTGGCTATGTACATACCGGGAGATCTACAGAGATCTGTGGGGGAACCTGAGGTCTCCTTTGGCTATGTACACACTGGGAAATCTACAGAGATCCGTGGGGGCACCTGTGGTCCCCTTTGGCTATGTACACACCAAGAGATGTACACACCAGGAGATCAACAGAGATCTGTGGTCCCCATTGGCTATGCACATACCGGGAGACCTACAGAGATCTGTGGCGGAACCTGTGGTCCCCTTTGGCTATGTACATACCGGGAGATCTACAGAGATCTGTGGGGGAAGCTGTGGTCTCCTTTGGCTATGTACACACCGGGAGATCTGCAGAGATCTGCAGGGAACCTGTGGTCCCCTTTGGCTATGTACAGACCTGGAGATCTACAGTACACCCAGGGAGATGTACACACTGGGAGATCTACCGAGATCTGTGTAGGAACCTGTGGTCCCCTTTGGTTATGTACATGTCGGGAGATCTAGAGAGATCTGTGGGGAAACCTGTTTTCCCCTTTGTCTATGTACATACCATCAGATCTACAGAGATCTATGCGGGAACTTTTGGTCTCCTTTGGCTATGTACACACCGGGAGATCTACAGAGATTTGTGGGGGCTACTGTGGTCCCCTTTGGCTATGTACACAACAGGTGATCTACAGTATACACCAGGAGATGTACATACTGGGAGATCTAGAGAGATCTGTAGGAAGTCTGTGGTCTCCTTTGGCTATGTACACACCAGGAGATCTACTGAGATCTGTGGGGGAATCTGTAGTGCCCTTTGGCTATGTACATACCGGCAGACCTATATAGCTCTGTGGGGGAACCTGTGGTCCTCTTTGGCTATGTACATACCAGGAGATCTACAGAGATCTTTGGGGGAAACTGTGGTCTCTTTTGGCTATATACACACTGGGAGATCTACAGAGATCTGTGGGGGTTCCTGTGTTCCCCTTTGGCTATGTACACAACAGGAGATCTACAGTATACACCAGGAGATGTACATACTGGGAGATCTAGAGAGATCTGTAGGAGGCCTTTGGTCTCCTTTGGTTATGTACACACCAGGAGATCTACAGAGATCTGTGCAAGAACCTGTGGTCCCCTTTGGCTATGTACACACCAGGAGATCTACAATACACACCGGGAGATGGACATACCGGGAAATCTACAGAGATCTGTGGGGGAACCTGTGGTCTCCTTTGGCTATGTACACACCAGAAGATATACAGTACACCCCGGGAGATGTACACACCAGGAGATTGACAGAGATCTGCAGGGGAAACTGTGGTCCCCTTTGGCTATGTACACACCAGGAGATCTACAGTAAACCCAGGGAGATGTACACACCGGGAGATCTACAGAGATCTGTGTAGGAACCTGTGGTCCCCTTTGACTATGCACATCCCGGGAGATCTACAGAGATCTGTGCGGAAACCTGTGGTTCCCTTTGGCTATGTCCATACCGGCAGATCTACAGAGATCTGTTCGGGAACCTTTGGTCTCCTTTGGCTATGTACACACTGGGAGATCTACAGTACACACCAGGAGATGTACATACCAGGAGATCTACAGAGATCTGCAGGGGAGTCTGTGGTCTCCTTTGGCTATGTACACACCAGGAGATCTACAGAGATCTGTGGGAGAACCTGTGGTCCCCTTTGGCTATGTACACACCAGGAGATCTACAGTACACACCAGGAGATGTACATACCGGGAGTTCTACAGAGATCTATAGGGGAACCTGTTGTCTCCTTTGGCTATGTACACTCCAGGAGATCTACAGAGATCTGTAGGGGAGTCTGTGGTCTCCTTTAGCTATGTACACACCAGGAGATCTACAGAGATCTGTGGGAGAACCTGTGGTCCCCTTTGGCTATGTACACACCAGGAAATCTACAATACACATCAGGAGATGTACATACCGGGAGATCTACAGAGATCTGTGGTGGAACCTGTGGTCTCCTTTGGCTATGTACACACCAGAAGATATACAGTATGCCCCGGGAGATGTACACACAGGGAGATTGACAGAGATCTGCAGGGGAAACTGTGGTCCCCTTTGGCTATGTACACACCAGGAGATCTACAGTACACCCTGGGAGATGTACATACCGGGAGATCGACAGAGATCTGCAAGGGAACCAGTGGTCCCCTTTGGCTAAGTATACACAAGGAGATCTACAGTACACCCCGGGAGATGAACACACTGGGAGATCTACAGAGATCTGTGTGGGAACATGTGTTCCCCTTTGGCTATGTACATTCCTGGAGACCTACAGACATCTGTGGGGGTTTCTGTGGTCTCCTTTGGCTATGTACATACCGGGAGATCTACAGAGATCTGAGGGGGAACCTGTGGTCTTCTTTAGCTATGTAAACACCAGGAGATTTACAGAGATCTGTGGGAGAACCTGTAGTCCCCTTTGTGTATGTACAAACCAGGAAATCTTCAGTACACCCAGGGAGATGTACATACCAGGAGATCTACAGAGATCTGAGGAGGAACCTGTGGTGCCCTTTGGCTACGTACATACCGGCAGATCTACAGAGATCTGTGGGGGACCGTTTGGTCTCCTTTGGCTATGTGCACACCAGGAGAACTACAGTACACACCAGGAGAAATACTTAAAGGGAGATCTACAGACATCTGTGAGGGAACCTGTGGTCCCCTTCGCTATGTATATACTGGGAGATCTGCAGAGATCTGTGGGGGAACGTCTGGTCCCCTTTGGCTATGTACATACCAGGAGACCTACAGAGATCTGTGCGGGTACCTGTGGTCCCCTTTGGCTATGTACATACTGGGAGATTTACAGAGATCTGTGGGGAACTTGTGGTCTCCTTTGGCTATGTAAACACCGGGAGATCTGCAGAGATCTCTGGGGGAACCTGTGGTCATCTTTGGGTATGTACACACCAGGAGATCTACACTACACCCAGGGAGAAGTACACAGCGGGAGGTCTAGAGAGATCTGTGGAGGAACCTGTGGTCCCCTTTGGCTATGTACATACTGGCAGATCTACAGAGATCTGTGGGGAACCTTTGGTCTCCTTTGGCTATGTATACACCAGGAGATCTACAGCGATCTGTGGGGGAACCTGTGGTCCCCCTTGGCTATGTACCCACCAAGAGAACTACAGTACACACAGGGAGATGTACATGCCTAGATATCTACAGAGATCTCTGGGGGAACCTTTGGTCTCCTTTGGCTATGTACACACCAGAAGATATACAGTTCACCCCGGGAGATGTACACACTGGGAGATTTCCAGAGACCTGCAGGGGAAATCTACAGTACACCCAGGGAGATGTACACACCGGGAGATCTACAGAGATCTGTGTAGGAACCGGCGGTCCCTTTTGGCTATGTACATCCCGGGAGATCTACAGAAATCTGTGGGGAAACCTGTGGTCCCCTTTGGCTATGTCCATACCGGCAGATCTACAGAGATCTGTGCGGGAACCTTTGGTCCCCTTTGGCTATGTACACACCGGGAGATCTACAGCGATCTGCGGTGGAACCTGTGGTCCCCTTTGGCTATGTACACACCAGGAGAACTACAGTACACACCGGGAGATGTACATACCGGGAGATCTACAGAGATCTGTAGGGGAACCTGAGGTCATTTTGGCTATGTACACACCAGGAGATCTACAGAGATCTGCGGGGGAACCTGTGGTCCCCTTTGGCTATGTACATGCTGGGAGATCTATAGTACACCCCGGGATATGTACATACCAGGAGATCAACAGAGATCTATGGGGGAACATGTGGTCTCCTTTGGCTATGTACACACTGGGAGATCTACAGAGATCTGTGGGGGAACCTGTGGTCCCCTTTGGCTATGTACATATCAGGAGATCTACAGTACACCCCAGGAGATGTACACCCTGGGAGATCTACAGTGATTTTTGGAGGAATCTGTGGTCCCCTTTGCCTATGTACATACTCGGAGACCTACAGAGATCTGTGGGGGAACCTGTGGTCCCCTTTGGCTATGTACATACCAGGAGATCTACAGTGGACCATGGGAGATGTACACACTGGGAGATCTACAGGGATCTGCAGGGGAACCTGTGGTCCCCTTTGGCTATGTACAGGCTGGGAGATCTACAGTACATACTGGGAGATGTACACACTGGGAGATCTACAGAGATCTATGGGGGAACATGTGGTCTCCTTTGGCTATGCCCATACCAGCAGATCTACAGAGATCTGTGGGGGAACGTCTGGTCCCCTTTGGCTATGTACATACCAGGAGACCTACAGAGATCTGTGCGGGTACCTGTGGTCCCCTTTGGCTATGTACATACTGGGAGATTTACAGAGATCTGTGGGGAACTTGTGGTCTCCTTTGGCTATGTAAACACCGGGAGATCTGCAGAGATCTCTGGGGGAACCTGTGGTCACCTTTGGGTATGTACACACCAGGAGATCTACACTACACCCAGGGAGATGTACACAGCGGGAGGTCTAGAGAGATCTGTGGAGGAACCTGTGGTCCCCTTTGGCTATGTACATACTGGCAGATCTACAGAGATCTGTGGGGAACCTTTGGTCTCCTTTGGCTATGTATACACCAGGAGATCTACAGCGATCTGTGGGGGAACCTGTGGTCCCCCTTGGCTATGTACCCACCAAGAGAACTACAGTACACACAGGGAGATGTACATGCCTAGATATCTACAGAGATCTCTGGGGGAACCTTTGGTCTCCTTTGGCTATGTACACACCAGAAGATATACAGTTCACCCCGGGAGATGTACACACTGGGAGATTTCCAGAGACCTGCAGGGGAAATCTACAGTACACCCAGGGAGATGTACACACCGGGAGATCTACAGAGATCTGTGTAGGAACCGGCGGTCCCTTTTGGCTATGTACATCCCGGGAGATCTACAGAGATCTGTGGGGAAACCTGTGGTCCCCTTTGGCTATGTCCATACCGGCAGATCTACAGAGATCTGTGCGGGAACCTTTGGTCCCCTTTGGCTATGTACACACCGGGAGATCTACAGCGATCTGCGGTGGAACCTGTGGTCCCCTTTGGCTATGTACACACCAGGAGAACTACAGTACACACCGGGAGATGTACATACCGGGAGATCTACAGAGATCTGTAGGGGAACCTGAGGTCATTTTGGCTATGTACACACCAGGAGATCTACAGAGATCTGCGGGGGAACCTGTGGTCCCCTTTGGCTATGTACATGCTGGGAGATCTATAGTACACCCCGGGATATGTACATACCAGGAGATCAACAGAGATCTATGGGGGAACATGTGGTCTCCTTTGGCTATGTACACACTGGGAGATCTACAGAGATCTGTGGGGGAACCTGTGGTCCCCTTTGGCTATGTACATATCAGGAGATCTACAGTACACCCCAGGAGATGTACACCCTGGGAGATCTACAGTGATTTTTGGAGGAATCTGTGATCCCCTTTGCCTATGTACATACTCGGAGACCTACAGAGATCTGTGGGGGAACCTGTGGTCCCCTTTGGCTATGTACATACCAGGAGATCTACAGTGGACCATGGGAGATGTACACACTGGGAGATCTACAGGGATCTGCAGGGGAACCTGTGGTCCCCTTTGGCTATGTACAGGCTGGGAGATCTACAGTACATACTGGGAGATGTACACACGGGGAGATCTACAGAGATCTATGGGGGAACATGTGGTCTCCTTTGGCTATGCCCATACCAGCAGATCTACAGAGATCTGTGCGGGAACCTTTGGTCTCTTTTGGCTATGTACACACCTGGAGATCTACACTACACCCCGGGAGATGTACACACAGAGGGATCTACAGAGATCTGTGGGAGAATCTGTAGTCCCCTTTGGCTATGTAAATACAGGGAGACCTATAGAGCTCTGTGGGGGAACCTGTGGTCCTCTTTAGCTATGTACATACCAGGAGATCTACAGAGATCTTTGGGGGAAACAGTGGTCTCTTTTGGCTATGTACACACTGGGAGATCTACAGAGATCTGTGGGGGAACCTTTGGTCCCCTTTGGCTATGTACACGCCGGGAGAACTACAGCGATCTGCAGTGGAACCTGTGGTCCCCTTTGGCTATGTACACACCAGGAGAACTACAGTACACAATGGGAGATGTACATACCGGGAGATCTACAGAGATCTGTAGGGGAACCTGTGGTCATTTTGTCTATGTACACACCAGGAGATCTACAGAGATCTGTGGGGGAACCTGTGGTCCTCTTTGGCTATGTACATGCTGGGAGATCTACAGTACACCCCGGGAGATGTACATACCAGGAGATCTACAGATTTCTATGGGGGAACATGTGGTCTCCTTTGGCTATGTAGACACTGGGAGATCTACAGAGATCTGTGGGGGGAACCTGTGGTCCCCTTTGGCTATGTACATATCAGGAGATCTACAGTACACCCCAGGACATGTACACACCGGGAGATCTACAGTGATTTATAGAGCAATCTGTGGTCCCATTTGGCTCTGTATATACCAGGAGATCCACAGCGATCTGCGGGGGAACCTGTGGTCCCCTTTGGCTATGGACACACCAGAAGAGAACTACAGTACACACCGGGATATGTACATACGGAGAGATCTACAGAGATCTGTAGGGGAACCTGTGGTCCCCTTGGCTATGTATATACCGGCAGATCTACAGAGATCTATGGGGGAACATGTGGTCTCCTTTGGCTATGTAGACACTGGGAGATCTACAGAGATCTGTGGGGGAACCTGTGGTCCTCTTTGGCTATGTACATATCAGGAGATCTACAGTACACCCCAGGACATGTACACACCGGGAGATCTACAGTGATTTTTGGAGGAATCTGTGGTCCCCTTTGGCTATGTACATACCCAGAGACCTACAGAGATCTGTGGGGGAACCTGTGGTAGCCTTTGGCTATGTACACGCCAGGAGATCTACAGTACACCCAGGGAGATGTGTATACTGGGAGATCTACAGAGATCTATGGGGGAACATGTGGTCTCCTTTGGTTAGGAAGACACTGGGAATCTACAGAGATCTGTGGGAGAACCTTTGGTCCCCTTTGGCTATGTACATATCAGGGGATCTACAGTACACCCCAGGACATGTACACACCGGGAGATCTACAGTGATTTTTGGAGGAATCTGTGGTCCCATTTGGCTATGTATATACCAGGAGATCCACAGCGATATGCGGGGGAACCTGTGGTCCCCTTTGGCTATGGACACACCAGGAGAACTACAGTACACACCGGGATATGTACATACGGAGAAATCTACAGAGATCTGTAGGGGAACCTGAGGTCATTTTGGCTATGTACACACCAGGAGATCTACAGAGATCTACAGGGGAACCTGTGGTCCCCTTGGCTATGTATATACTGGGAGATCTACAGAGATCTGTGGGGGAACCTGTGGTCCCCTTTGGCTATGTACATACCGGCAGATCTACAGAGATCTATGGGGGAACATGTGGTCTCCTTCGGCTATGTAGACACTGGGAGATCTACAGAGATCTGTGGGGGAACCTGTGGTCCTCTTTGGCTATGTACATATCAGGAGATCTACAGTACACCCCAGGACATGTACACACCGGGAGATCTACAGTGATTTTTGGTGGAATCTGTGGTCCCCTTTGGCTATGTACATACCCGGAGACCTACAGAGATCTGTGGGGGAACCTGTGGTAGCCTTTGGCTATGTACACGTCAGGAGATCTACAGTACACCCAGGAAGATGTGTATACTGGAGATCTACAGAGATCTGTGGGGGAACCTGTGGTCCCCTTTGGCTATGTACATATCAGGGGATCTACAGTACACCCCAGGACATGTACACACTGGGAGATCTACAGTGATTTTTGGAGGAATCTGTGGTCCCATTTGGCTATGTATATACCAGGAGATCCACAGCGATCTGCGGGGGAACCTGTGGTCCCCTTTGGCTATGGACACACCATGAGAAATACAGTACACACCGGGATATGTACATACGGAGAGATCTACAGAGATCTGTAGGGGAACCTGAGGTAATTTTGGCTATGTACACACCAGGAGATCTACAGAGCTCTGCGGGGGAACCTGTGGTCCCCTTGGCTATGTATATACTGGGAGATCTACAGAGATCTGTGGGGGAACCTGTGGTCCCCTTTGGCTATGTACATACCGGCAGATCTACAGAGATCTGTGGGGGAAACTTTGGTCGCCTTTGGCAATGTACACACTGGGAGATCTACAGAGATCTGCGGGTGAACCTGTGGTCCCTTTTGGCTATGTACACACCAGGAGATCTACAACACACACCGGGAGATGTCCATACTGGGAGATCTACAGAGATCTATAGAGGAACCTGTGGTCTCCTTTTGCTATGTACACACCAGGAGATCTATAGAGATCTGTGGGGGAACCTGTGATCCCCTTTGGGTATGTTCACACCAGGAGAACTACAGAGATCTGTGGGGGAACCTGTGTTCCCCTTTGGGTATGTACATACCGGGAGATCTACAGAGATCTGTGGGGAACCTGTGGTCCCCTTGGCTATGTATATACTGGGTGATCTACAGAGATCTGTGGGGGAACCTGTGGTCCCCTTTGGCTATGTACACACCAGGAGATCTACAGTACACACCGGGAGATGTCCATACCGGGAGATCTACAGAGATCTATAGGGGAACCTGTGGTCTCCTTTGGCTATGTACACACCAGGAGATCTACAGAGATCTGTGGGGAACCAGTGATCCCCTTTGGCTATGTACACACCAGGAGATCTACAGAGATCTGTGGGAAACCTGTGTTCCCCTTTGGCTATGTACATACCAGGAGATCTACAGAGATATGTGGGGGAACCTGTGGTCCCCTTTGGCTATGCACATACCAGGAGATCTACAGTACACCCCAGGAGATGTACACACCGGGAGATTTACAGAGATCTGTGGAGGAATCTGTTGTCCCCTTTGGCTATGTACATACCGGGAGACCTACAGAGATATGTGGGGGAACCTGTGGTCCCTTTTGGCTATGTACATACCGGGGGATCAACAGAGATCTGTGGGGGAACCTGTGGTCTCCTTTGGCTATGTACACACCAGGAGATCTACAGAGATCTGTGGGAGAACCTGTGGTCCCCTTTGCCTATGTACACACCAGGAGATCTACAGTACACACCAGGAGATGTACATACCGGGAGATCTACAGAGATCTATAGGGGAACCTGTTGTCTCCTTTGGCTATGTACACTCCAGGAGATCTACAGAGATCTGTAGGGGAGTCTGTGGTCTCCTTTGGCTATGTACACACCAGGAGATCTACAATACACACCAGGATATGTACATACCTGGAGATCTACAGAGATCTGAGGGGTAACCTGTGGTCTCCTTTAGCTATGTAAACACCGGGACATCTACAGAGATCTGCGGGAGAACATACAGTCCACTTTGGGTATGTACACACCAGGAGATCTTCAGTTCTCCCAGGGAGATGTACATACCGGGAGATCTACAGAGATCTGTGGAGGAACCTGTGGTCCCCATTTTGCTATGTACATACCGCCAGATCTACAGAGATCTATGGGGGACCCTTTGGTCTCCTTTGGCTATGTTCATACCAGGAGATCTACAGTACACACCGGGAGAAAATACGTACCGGTAATTCTACAGAGATCTGTAGGGGAACCTGTGGTCTCCTTTGGCTATGTACACAGCAATAAATCTACAGACATTTGTGAAGGAACCTGTGGTCCCCTTGGCTATGCTTATACTGGGAGATCTACCGAGATCTGTGGGGGAAGGTCTGGTCCCCTTTGGCTATGTACATACCAGGAGACCTACAGAGATCTGTGTGGGTACCTGTGGTCCCCTTTGGCTATGTACAGACTGGGAGATTTACAGAGATCTGTGGGGAACCTGTGGTCTCCTTTGGCTATGTAAACACCGGGAGATCTACAGAGATCTGCGGGGGAACCTGTGGTACCTTTGGGTATGTACACACCAGGAGATCTACACTACACCCAGGGAGATGTACATACCGGGAGATCTACAGAGATCTGTGGAGGAACCTGTGGTCCCCTTTGGCTATGTACATACCGGCAGATCTACAGAGATCTGTGGGGGAACCTTTGGTCTCCTTTGGCTATGTATATACCAGGAGATCTACAGTGATCTTCGGGCAAACCTGTGGTCCCCTTTGGCTATGTTCACACCTGAAGATCTACAGTACACACCGGGAGAAATACGTACCAGGAATTCTACAGAGATCTGTAGGGGAACCTGTGGTCTCCTTTGGCTATGTACACAGCAAGAAATCTACAGACATTTGTGAAGGAACCTGTGGTCCCCTTGGCTATGTTTATACTGGGAGATCTACAGGGATCTGTGGGGGAAGGTCTGGTCCCCTTTGGCTATGTACATACCAGGAGACCTACAGAGATCTGTGCGGGTACCTGTGGTCACCTTTGGCTATGTACATACTGGGAGATTTACAGAGATCTGTCGAGGAACCTCTGGTCCCCTTTGGCTATGTACATACCAGCAGATCTACAGAGATCTGTGGGGAACCTTTGGTCTTCTTTGGCTATGTATACACCAGGAGATCTACAGCGATCTGTGGGGGAACTTGTGGTACCCTTTGGCTATGTACATACCAGGAGATCTACAGTACACACCAGGAGATGTACATACTGGGAGATCTACAGAGATCTGTAGGGGAACCTGTGGTCCCCTTTGGCTATGTACATACCAGGAGATCTACAGTACACACCAGGAGATGTACATACTGGGAGATCTACAGAGATCTGTAGTGGAACCTGTGGTCTCCTTTTGGGTATGTACACACCAGGAGATCTACAGTACACACCGGGAGATGTACATACTCAGAGATCTACAGAGATCTGTGGGGGAACATGTGGTCCCCTTTGGCTAAGTACACACCAGGAGTTCTACAGTATACCCCGGGAGATGGACACACTGGGAGATCTACAAAAATCTGCAGGGAACCTGTGGTCCCCTTTGGCTATGTACATACCAGGAGATCTACAGTACACACCAGGAGATGTACATACTGGGAGATCTACATAGATCTGTAGTGGAACCTGTGGTCTCCTTTTGGGTATGTACACACGAGGAGATCTACAGTACACACCGGGAGATGTACGTACTCAGAGATCTACAGAGATCTGTGGGGGAACCTGTGGTCCCCTTTGGCTATGTACATACCAGGAGATCTACAGTACACACCAGGAGATGTACATACTGGGAGATCTACATAGATCTGTAGTGGAACCTGTGGTCTCCTTTTGGGTATGTACACACGAGGAGATCTACAGTACACACCGGGAGATGTACGTACTCAGAGATCTACAGAGATCTGTGGGGGAACCTGTGGTCCCCTTTGGCTAAGTAAACACCAGGAGTTCTACAGTATACTCTGGGAGATGGACACACTGGGAGATATACAGAGATCTGCGGGAGAACCTATGGTCCCCTTTGGCTATGTACACACCGGGAGATCTACAGAGAACTGTGGGGGAACCTGTGGTCCCCTTTGGCTATGTACATACCGGGAGATCTACAGAGATCTGTGGGGGAAAATGTGGTCCCCTTTGGCTTTGCACACCAGGAGATCTACAGTACACCCAAGGAGATGTACACACTGGGAGATCTACATAGATCTGTGGAGCAATCTCTGGTCCCCTTTGGCTATGTACATACTGGGAGACCTACAGAGATATGTGGGGGAACAAGTGGTCCCTTTTGTCTAATTACATAGTGGGAGATCTTCAGAGATCTGTGGGGGAACCTGTGGTCTTCATTGGCTATGTACACACTGGGAGATCTACAGAGATCTATGGGGGAACATGTGGTCTCCTTTGGCTATGTAAATACCAGGCGATCTACAGAGATCTGTGGGGGAACCTGTGGTCCCCTTTGGCTATGTACACACTAGGAGATCTACAGTACACCCCAGGTGATCTACACACCAGGAGATCTACAGAGATCTGTGGAGGAATCTGTGGTCCCCATTGGCTATGTACATACCGGCAGACCTACTGAGATCTGTGGGGGAACCTGTGGTCCCCTTTCACTATGTACATACCTGGAGATCTACAGTGATCTGTGGGGGAACCTATGGTCTCCTTTGGCTATGTACACACTGGGAGATCTACAGAGATCTGCGGGGGAACCTGTGGTCCCCTTTGGCTATGTACACACCAGGAGATCTACAGTACACCCAGTGAGATGTACACACCGGGAGATCTACATAGATCTGTGTAGGAACCTGTGGTCCCTTTGCTATGTACATGCTGGGAGATCTACAGAGATCTGTGTGGAAACCTGCGGTCCCCGTTGGCTATATACATACCAGGAGATCTACAGAGATCTGTGCGGGAACCTTTGGTCTCCTTTGGCTATGTACACACTGTGAGATCTACAGAGATCAGCAGGGGTTCCTGTGGTCTCCTTTGGCTATGTACACACCAGGAGATCTACAGTATACACAAGGAGAAGTACATACCAGGAGATCTAAAGAGATCTGTAGGGGAGTCTGTGGTTTCCTTTGGCTATGTACACACCAGGAGATCTACAGAGATCTGTGGGAGAACCTGTGGTCCCCTTTGGCTATGTACACACCAGGAGATCTACAATACACACCGGGAGATGTACATACCGGGAGATCTACAGAGATCTGAGGGGGAACCTGTGGTCTCCTTTGGCTATGTACACACCAGAAGATATACAGTACATCCTGGGAGATGTACACACCGGGAGATTGACAGAGATCACCAGGGGAAACTGTGGTCCCCTTTGGCTATGTACACACCAGGAGATCTACAGTACACCCAGGAAGATGTACACACCGGGAGATCTACAGAGATCTGTGTAGGAACCTGTGGTCCCCTTTGGCTATGAACATTCCGGGAGATCTACAGAGATCTGTGGGGAAACCTGTGGTCCCCTTTGGATATGTACATACTGGCAGATCTACAGAGATCTGTGGGGGAACCTGTGGTCCTTTCGCTATGTAAATACCGGGCGATCTACAGAGCTCTGTGGGGGAACCTGTGGTCTCCTTTGGCTATGTACACACCAGGAGACCTACAGTACACACCAGGAGATGTACATACCGGGAGATCTACAGAGATCTGTAGGGGAACCTCTGGTCTCCTTTGGCTATGTACACACCAGGAGAACTACAGAGATCTGTGTAGGAACCTGTGGTCCCCTTTGGCTATGAACATTCCGGGAGATCTACAGAGCTCTGTGGGGAAACCTGTGGTCCCCTTTGGCTATGTACATACCGGCAGATCTACAGAGATCTGTGGGGGTACCTGTGGTCCCCTTTCGCTATGTACATACCGGCAGATCTACAGAGATCTGTGCGGGAACCTTTGGTCTCCTTTGGCTATGTACACACTGGGAGATCTACAGAGATCTGCAGGGGTTCCTGTGTCCCCTTTGGCTATGTACACACCAGGAGATCTACAGTATACACTAGAAGCTGTACATACCGGGAGATCTAAAGAGATCTGTAGGGGACTCTGTGGTCTCCTTTGGCTAGGTACACACCAGGAGAACTACAGAGATCTGTGGGAGAACCTGTGGTCCCCTTTGGCTATGTACACACCAGGAGCTCTACAATACACACCGGGAGATGTACATACTGGGAGTTCTACAGAGATCTGTGGGGGAACCTGTGGTCTCCTTTGGCTATGTACACAACAGAAGATATACAGTACACCCCAGGAGAGGTACACACAAGGAGATTGACGGAGATCTGCAGGGGAAACTGTGGTCCTCTTTGGCTATGTACACACCAGGAGATCTACAGTAAACCCACGAAGATGTACACACCGGGAGATCTACAGGGATCTGTGTAGGAACCTGTGGTCCCCTATGGCTATGAACATCCCGGAAGATCTACAGAGATCTGTGGGGGAAACCTGCAGTCCCCTTTGGGTATGTACATACCGGCAGATCTACAGAGATCTGTGGGGAACCATTGGTCTCCTTTGGCTATGTACACACTGGGAGATCTACAGAGATCTGCGGGGGAACCTGTGGTCCCCTTTGGCTATGTACACACCAGGAGACCTACAGTACACACCAGGAGATGTACATACCGGGAGATCTACAGAGATCTGTAGGGGAACCTCTGGTCTCCTTTGGCTATGTACACACCAGGAGAACTACAGAGATCTGAGAGGGAACCTGTTGTCCCCTTTGGCTATGCACACACCAGGAGATATACAGTACACCCTGGGAGATGTACACACCGGGAGATCTACAGAGATCTGTGTGGGAACCTTTTGGTCTCCTTTGGCTATGTACACACCGGGAGATCTACAGAGATCTGTGGGGGAACCTGTGGTCCCCTTTGGCTATGTACTCACCAGGATATCTACAGTACACCCCAGGAGATGTACACACCAGGAGATCTACAGAGATCTGTGGAGGAATCTGTGGTCCCCGTTGGCTATGCACATACCGGGAGACCTATAGAAATCTGTGGCGGAACCTGTGGTCCCCTTTGGCTATGTGAATACTGGGAGATCTACAGAGATCTGCGGGGGAACCTATGGTCACCTTTGGGTATGTACACATCAGGAGATCTACAGTACACCCAGGGAGATGAACACACCGGGAGATCTACAGAGATCTGTGGAGGAACCTGTGTTCCCCTTTGACTATGTACATACAGGCAGATCTACAGAGATCTGTGGGGAACTTTGGTCTCCTATGGCTATGTATACACCAGGAGATCTACAGTGATCTGCGGGGGAACCTGTGGTACCCTTTGGCTATGTACATACCGGCAGATCTACAGAGATCTGTGGGGGAACCTTTGGTCTCCTTTGGCTATGTATATACCGGGAGATCTAGAGCGATCTGCGGGGGAACCTGTGGTCCCCATAGGCTATGTACACACCAGGAGAACTACAGTACACACTGGCAGATATACATACTGGGAGATCTACAGAGATCTGTAGGGGAACCTGTGGTCTCCTTTGGCTATGTACACAGTAAGAAATCTACAGAGATTTGTGAGGGAACCTGTGGTCCCCTTGGCTATGTATATACTGGGAGATCTACAGAGATCTGTGGGGGAACATCTGGTCCCCTTGGCTATGTACATACCGGGAGACCTACAGAGATCTGTGTGGGTACCTGTGGTCCGCTGTGGCTATGTACATACCGGGAGATCTACAGAGATCTGTGGGGGAACCTGTGGTCTCCTTTGGCTATGTAAACACTGGGAGATCTACAGAGATCTGCGGGGGAACCTTTGGTCACCTTTGGGTATGTACAAACCAGGAGATCTACAGTACACCCAGGGAGATGTACACACGGGATATCTACAGAGATCTGTAGAGGAACCTGTGTTCCCCTTTGGCTATGTACATACCGGCACATCTACAGAAATCTGTGGGGAACTTTGGTCTCCTTTGGCTATGTATACACCAGGAGATCTACAGCAATCTGCAGGGGAACCTGTGGTCCCCTTTGGCTATGTACACACCAGGAGAACTACAGTACACACCAGGAGATGTACACACTGGGAGATCTACAGAGATCTGTGGTGGAACATGTGGTCCCCTTTGGTTATATACACACAAGGAGATTTACAGTACACATCGGGAGATGTACACACTGGCAGATCTACAGAAATCTGTGTGGGAACATGTGGTCCCCTTTGTCTATGTACATACCGGGAGATCTACAGAGATCTGTGGGGGAACCTGTGGTCCCCTTTGGCTATGTACATACTGGGAGATCTACAGAGATCTGTGGGGGAACCTGTGGTCTCCATTGGCTATGTACACACCGGGAGATCTACAGAGAGCTAGGGGGGAACATGTGGTCTCCTTTGGCTATGTAAACACTGGGAGATCTACAGAGATTTGTGGGGGAACCTGTGGTCCCCTTTGGCTATGTACACACCAGGAGATCTACAGTACACCCCAGGAGATGTACACAGCAGGAGTTCTACAGAGATCTGTGGCGGAACCTGTGGTCTCATTTGTCTATGTACACACCGGGAGATCTACAAAGATCTGCGGGGAACCTGTGGTCCCCTTTGGCTATGTACAGACCAGGAGATCTACAGTACACCCAGGGAGATGTACAAACTGGGAGATATACAGAGATCTGTGTAGGAACCTGTAGTCCCCATTGGCTATGTACATGCCGGGAGATCTACAAAGATCTGTGGGGAAACCTGTGGTCTCCTTTGGCTTTGTACATACCGGCAGATCTACAGAGATCTGTGCGGGAATTTTTGGTCTCCTTTCGCTATGAACACACCGGGAGATCTACAGAGATCTGCAGGGTTCCTGTGGTCCCCTTTGGCTATGTACACACCAAGAAATCCACAGTATACACCAGGAGATGTACATACCGGGAGATCTACAGAGATCTGTAGGGGAGTCTGTGGTCTCCTTTGGCTATGTACACAATAGGGGATCTACAGAGATCTGTGAGAGAACCTGTGGTCCCATTTGGCTATGTACACAACAGGAGATCTACAATACACAACGTGAGATGTACATACCGGGAGATCTACAGAGATCTGTGGGGGAACCTGTTGTCTCCTTTGGCTATGTACAGACCAGGAGATCTACAGAGATCTGTAGGAAAATCTGTGGTCTACTTTGGCTATGTACACACCAGGAGATCAACAAAGATCTGTGGGAGAACCTGTTGTCCCCTTTGGCTATGTACATGCCGGGAGATCTACAAAGATCTGTGGGGAAACCTGTAGTCCCCTGTGGCGTTGTACATACCGGGAGATCTACAGAGATCTGCGGGGTTCCTGTGGTCCCCTTTGGCTATGCACACTCCAGGAAATCTACAGTATACACCAGGAGATGTACATACCGGGAGATCTACAGAGATATGCAGGGGAGTCTGTGGTCTCCTTTGGCTATGTACACACCAGGGGATCTACAGCGATCTGTGAGAGAACATGTGGTCCCATTTGGCTATGTACACAACAGGAGATCTACAATACACAACGTGAGATGTACATACCGGGAGATCTACAGAGATCTGTGGGGGAACCTGTTGTCTCCTTTGGCTATGTACACACCAGGAGATCTACAGAGATCTGTAGGGAAATCTGTGGTCTACTTTGGCTATGTACACACCAGGAGATCAACAAAGATCTGTGGGAGAACCTGTTGTCCCCTTTGGCTATGTACATGCCGGGAGATCTACAAAGATCTGTGGGGAAACCTGTAGTCCCCTGTGGCTTTGTACATACCGGGAGATCTACAGAGATCCGCGGGGTTCCTGTGGTCCCCTTTGGCTATGTACACTCCAGGAAATCTACAGTATACACCAGGAGATGTACATACCGGGAGATCTACAGAGATATGCAGGGGAGTCTGTAGTCTCCTTTGGCTATGTACACACCAGGGGATCTACAGCGATCTGTGAGAGAACATGTGGTCCCATTTGGCTATGTACACAACAGGAGATCTACAATACACAACGTGAGATGTACATACCGGGAGATCTACAGAGATCTTTGGGGGAACCTGTTGTCTCCTTTGGCTATGTACACACCAGAAGATATACAGCACACCCCGGGAGATGTACACACCGGGAGATTGACAGAGATCTGCAGGGGAACCTGTGGTCCCCTTTGGCTATGTACACACCAGGAGATCTACAGTACACCCAGGGAGATGTACACACCGGGAGATCTACAGAGATCTGTGTGGGAACCTTTTGGTCACCTTTGGCTATGTACACACCGGGAGATATACAGAGATCTGTGGGGGAACCTGTGGTCCCCTTTGGCTATGTACACACCAGGAGATCTACAGTACACCCCAGGAGATGTACACACCAGGAGATCTACAGAGATCTGTGGAGGAATCTGTGGTCCCCGATGGCTATGCACATACCGGGAGACCAACATAAATCTGTGGCGGAACCTGTGGTCCCCTTGGGCTATGTGCATACCGGGAGATCTACAGAGATCTGTGGGGGAACCTGTGGTCTCCTTTGGCTATGTACACACCGGGAGATCTACAGAGATCTGTGGGGGAACCTGTGGTCCCCGATGGCTATGCACATACTGGGAGACCTACATAAATCTGTGGCGGAACCTGTGGTCCCCTTTGGCTATGTACAGACCAAGAGATCTACAGTACACCCAGGGAGATGTGCACACCGGGAGATGTACAGAGATCTGTGTGGGAACCTGTGGTTATGTAAATCCCAGGAGATATACAGAGATCTCTGGGGAAACCTGTGGTCCCCTTTGGCAATGTCCATACCGGCAGATCTACAGAAATCTGTGTGGGAACCTTTGGTCTCCTTTGGCTATGTACACACCAGGAGATCTACAGAGATCTGTGGGAGAACCTGTGGTCCCCTTTGGCTATGTACACACCAGGAGATCTACAGTACACACCAGGAGATGTACATACCGGGAGTTCTACATAGATCTATAGGGTAACCTGTTGTCTCCTTTGGCTATGTACACACCAGGAGATCTACAGAGATCTGTAGGGGAATATGTGGTCTTCTTTGGCTATGTACACACCAGGAGATCTACAGAGATCTGTGGGAGAACCTGTGGTCCCCTTTGGCTATGTACACACCACAAGATCTACAATACACACCAGGAGATGTACATACCGGGAGATCTACAGAGATCTGTGGGGGAACCTGTGGTCTCCTTTGTCTATGTACACACCAGAAGATATACAGTATACCCTGAGAGATGTACACACCGGGAGATTGACAGAGATTTGCAGGGGGGGAAACTGTGGTCCCCTTTGCCTATGTACACTCCAGGAGATCTACAGTATACCCTCGGAGATATATGCACTGGGAGATCGACAGAGATCTGCAAGAGAACCAGTGGACCCCTTTGACTAAGTATACACAAGGAGATCTACAGTACACCCCGGGAGATAAACACACTGGGAGATCTACAGAGATCGGTGTGGGAACATGTGTTCCCCTTTGGCTATGTACATACCGGGAGACCTACATAGATCTGTGGGGGTATCTGTGGGCTCCTTTGGCTAAGTACATACCAGGAGATCTACAGAGATCTGAGGGGGAACCTGTGGTCTCCTTTGGCTATGTAAACACCGGGAGATCTACAGAGATCTGCGGAAGAACCTGTAGTCCCCTTTGGGTATGTACACACCAGGAGATCTTCAGTACACCCAGGGAGATGTACATACCGAGAGATCCATAGACTTCTGTGGAGGAACCTGTGGTCCCCTTTGGCTATGTACATACCGGCAGATCTACAGAGATCTGTGGGGGAACGTTTGGTCTCCTTTGGCTATGTACACACCAGAAGTTATACAGTACATCCCTGGAGATGTACACACCAGGAGATCTACAGACATCTGTGGGGAAGCTATGGTCCTCTTTCGCTATGTACACACCAGGAGATCTACAGTACACAACGGAGGATGTACACACTGGGAGATCTACAGAGATCTGCGGTGGAACCTGTGGTCCCCTTTGGCTATGTACACACCAGGAGATCTACAGTACACCCTGGGAGATGTACACACCGGGAGATCGACAGAGATCTGCAGGGGACCATGTGGTCCCCTTTTGCTAAGTACACACAAGGATATCTACAGTACACCCCGGGAGATGTACACACTGTAAGATCTACAGAGATCTGTGTGGGAACTTGTGGTCCCCTTTGACTATGTACATACCAGGAGATCTACAGAGATCTGTGTGGGAACATGTGTTCCCCTTTGGCTATATACATACCGGGAGACCTACAGAGATCTGTGGGGGTATCTGTGGTCTCCTTTGCCTATGTACATACCTGGAGATCTACAGAGATCCATCAGGGAACCTGTGGTCTCCTTTGGCTATGTAAACACCGGGAGATCTACAGAGATCTGCGGGGGAACCTGTAGTCCCGTTTGGGTATGTACACACAAGGAGATCTTCAGTACACCCAGGAAGATGTACATACCAGGAGATCTACAGAGATCTGAGGAGGAACTGTGGTCCCCTTTGGCTATGTACACACCAGGAGAACTACAGTACACACCGGGAGATATACATACCGGGAGATCTACAGAGATCTGTTTGGGAACCTGTGGTCTCCTTTGGCTATGTACATAGTAAGAAATCTACAGAGATCTGTGAGGGAACCTGTGGTCCCCTTTGCTATGTATGAACTGGGAGATCTACAGAGATCTGTAGGGGAACGTCTGGTCCCCTTTGGCTATGTACATATCGGGAGACCTACAGAGATCTGTGGGGGTATCTGTGGTCTCCTTTGGCTATGTACATACCGGGAGATCTACAGAGATCCATGGGGGAACCTGTGGTCTCCTTTGGCTATGTAAACACCGGGAGATCTACAGCGATCTGTGGGGCAACCTGTGGTCCCCTTTGGCTATGTACACACCAGGAGAACTACAGTACACACCGGGAGATATACATACCGAGAGATCTACAGAGATCTGTTTGGGAAACTGTGGTCTCCTTTGGCTATGTACACAGTAAGAAATCTACAGAGATCTGTGAGGGAACCTGTTGTCCCCTTGGCTATGTATAAACTGGGAGATCTACAGAGATCTGTAGGGGAACGTCTGGTCCCCTTTGGCTACATACCGGGAGACCTACAGAGATCTGTGCGGGTACCTGTGGTCCCCTGTGGCTATGTACATACTGAGAGATCTACAGAGATCTGTGGGGGAATCTGTGGTCTCCTTTGGCTATGTAAACACCGGGAGATCTACAGAGATCTGCGGGGGAACCTGTGGTCACCTTTGGGTATGTACACATCAGGAGATCTACAGTACACCCAGGGAGATGAACACACTGGGAGATCTACAGAGATCTGTGGAGGAACCTGTGTTCCCCTTTGACTATGTACATACAGGCAGATCTACAGAGATCTGTGGGGAACTTTGGTCTCCTTTGGCTATGTATATACCAGGAGATCTACAGCAATCTGCAGGGGAACCTGTGGTCCCCATAGGCTATGTACACACCAGGAGAACTACAGTACACACTGGGAGATATACATACTGGGAGATCTACAGAGATCTGTAGGGGAACCTGTGGTCTCCTTTGGCTATGTACACAGTAAGAAATCTACAGAGATCTGTGAGGGAACCTGTGGTCCCCTTGGCTATGTATATACTGGGAGATCTACAGAGATCTGTGGGGGAACATCTGGTCCCCTTGGCTATGTACATACCGGGAGACCTACAGAGATATGTGTGGGTACCTGTGGTCTCCTTTGGCTATGTAAACACTGGGAGATCTACAGAGATCTGGGGGGGAACCTTTGGTCACCTTTGGGTATGTACACACCAGGAGATCTACAGTACACCCAGGGAGATGTACACACGGGATATCTACAGAGATCTGTAGAGGAACCTGTGTTCCCCTTTGGCTATGTACATACCGGCACATCTACAGAAATCTGTGGGGAACTTTGGTCTCCTTTGGCTATGTATACACCAGGAGATCTACAGCAATCTGCAGGGGAACCTGTGGTCCCCTTTGGCTATGTACACACCAGGAGAACTACAGTACACACCAGGAGATGTACACACTGGGAGATCTACAGAGATCTGTGGTGGAACATGTGGTCCCCTTTGGTTATGTACACGCAAGGAGATCTACAGTACACATCGGGAGATGTACACACTGGCAGATCTACAGAAATCTGTGTGGGAACATGTGGTCCCCTTTGTCTATGTACATACCGGGAGATCTACAGAGATCTGCAGGGGAACCTGTGGTCCCCTTTGGCTATGTACACACCAGGAGAGCTACAGTACACACCAGGAGATGTACACACTGGGAGATCTACAGAGATCTGTGGGGGAACATGGTGTCCCCTATGGCTATGTACACACCAGGAGATCTACAGTACACCCGAGGAAATGTACACACTGGGAGATCTACAGAGATCTGTGGAGTAATCTGTGGTCCCCTTTGGCTATGTACATACCAGGAGACCTACAAAGATATGTGGGGGAACATGTGGTCCCTTTTGCTAATTACATACCGGGAGATCTTCAGAGATCTGTGGGGGAACCTGTGGTCTCAATTGGCTATGTACACACCGGGAGACCTACAGAGATCTATGGGGGAACATGTGGTCTCCTTTGGCTATGTGCACACCAGGAGATCTACAGTACACCCCAGGAGATGTACACACCAGGAGATCTACAGAGATCTGTGGTGGAACCTGTGGTCCCCTTTCGCTATGTACATACTGTGAGTTCTACAGAGATCTGTGGGGGAACCTGTGGTCTCATTTGTCTATGTACACACCGGGAGATCTACAAAGATCTGCGGGTCACCTGTGGTCCCCTTTGGCTATGTACAGACCAGGAGATCTACAGTACACCCAGGGAGATGTACACACTGGGAGATATACAGAGATCTGTGTAGGAACCTGTGGTCCCCTTTGGCTATGTACATGCCGGGAGATCTACAAAGATCTGTGGGGAAATCTGTGGTCCCCTTTGGCTTTGTACATACAGGCAGATCTACAGAGATCTGTGCCGGAACTTTTGGTCTCCTTTGGCTATGTACACACCGGGAGATCTACAGAGATCTGTGGGGTTCCTGTGGTCCTCTTTGGTTATGTCCACACCAGGAAATCTACATTATACACCAGGAGATGTACATACCGGGAGATCTACAGAGATCTGTAGGGGAGTCTGTGGTCTCCTTTGGCTATATTACACACCAGGGGATCTACAGAGATCTGTGAGCGAACCTGTGGTCTCATTTGGCTATGTACACAACAGGAGATCGACAATACACAACGTGAGATGTACATACCGGGATATCTACAGAGATCTGTGGGGGAACCTGTTGTCCCCTTAGGCTATGTACACACCAGAAGATATACAGTACACCCCGGAAGATGTACACACCGGGAGATTGACAGAGATCTGCAGGGAAACCTGTGGTCCCCTTTGGCTATGTACACACCAGGAGATCTACAGTACACCCAGGGAGATGTACACACCGGGAGATCTACAGAGATCTGTGTGGGAACCTTTTGGTCTCCTTTGGCTATGTACACACCGGGAGATCTACAGAGATCTGTGGGGGAACCTGTGGTCCCCTTTGGCTATGTACTCACCAGGAGATCTACAGTACACCCCAGGAGATGTACACACCAGGAGATCTACAGAGATCTGTGGAGGAATCTGTGGTCCCCGTTGGCTATGCACATACCGGGAGACCTATAGAAATCTTTGGCGGAACCTGTGGTCTCCTTTGGCTATGTACACACTGGGAGATCTACAGAGATCTGTGGGAGAACCTGTGGTCCCCTTTGGCTATGTACACACCAGGAGATCTACAGTACACACCCGGAGATGTACATACCGGGATCTACATAGATCTATAGGGGAACCTGTTGTCTCCTTTGGCTATGTACACACCAGGAGATCTACAGAGATCTGTAGGGGAATCTGTGGTCTCCTTTGGCTATGTACACACCAGGAGATCTACAGAGATCTGTGGGAGAACCTGTGGTCCCCTTTGGCTATGTACACACCACGAGATCTACAATACACACCAGGAGATGTAAATACCGGGAGATCTACAGAGATCTGTGGGGGAACCTGTGGTCTCCTTTGGCTATGTACACACCAGAAGATATACAGTATACCCTGGGAGATGTACACACCGGGAGATTGACAGAGATCTGCAGGGGAAACTGTGGTCCCCTTTGGCTATGTACACTCCAGGAGATCTACAGTATACCCTGGGAGATATACACACCGGGAGATCGACAGAGATCTGCAAGGGAACCAGTGGACCCCTTTGACTAAGTATACAGAAGGAGATCTACAGTACACCCCAGGAGATGAACACACTGGGAGATCTACAGAGATTTGTGTGGGAACATGTGTTCCCCTATGGCTATGTACATACCGGGAGACCTACATAGATCTGTGGGGGTATCTGTGGGCTCCTTTGGCTAAGTAAATACCAGGAGATCTACAGAGATCTGAGGGGGAACCTGTGGTCTCCTTTGGCTATGTAAACACTGGGAGATCTACAGAGATCTGCAGAAGAACCTGTAGTCCCCTTTGGGTATGTACACACCAGGAGATCTTCAGTACACCCATGGAGATGTACATACCGGGAGATCTATAGAGTTCTGTGGAGGAACCTGTGGTCCCCTTTGGCTATGTACATACAGGCAGATCTACAGAGATCTGTGGGGGAACCTTTGGTCTCCTTTGGCTATGTACACACCAGAAGATATACAATACATCCCGGGAGATGTACACACCGGGAGATCTACAGACATCTGTGGGGTAACCTATAGTCCCCTATCGCTATGTACACACCAGGAGATCTACAGTACACCCTGGAAGATGTACACACTGGGAGATCTACAGAGATCTGCGGTGGAACCTGTGGCCCCCTTTGGCTATGTACACACCAGGAGATCTACCGTACACCCTGGGAGATGTACACACCGGGACATTGACAGAGATCTGCAGGGCACCCTGTGGTCCCCTTTGGCTAAGTACACACAAGGAGATCTACAATACACCCCGGGAGATGTACACATCGGGAGACCTACAGAGATCTGTGGGGGAACCTGTGGTCCCCTTTGACTATGTACATACCAGGAGATCTACAGATATCTGTGTGGGAACATGATTTCCCCTTTGGCTATGTACATACCGGGAGACCTACAGAGATCTGTGGGGGTGTCTGTGGTCTACTTTGCCTATGTACATACGGGAGATCTACAGAGATCCGTCAGAGAACCTGTGGTCTCATTTGGCTATGTAAACACCGGGAGATCTACAGATATCCGCGGGGGAACCTGTAGTCCCCTTTGGGTATCTACACACCAGGAGATCTTCAGTACACCCAGGAAGATGTGCATACCAGGAGATCTACAGAGATCTGTGGGGGAACCTGTGGTCTCCTTTGGCTATGTACACACCGGGAGATCTACAGAGATCTGTTGGGAAACTGTGGTCCCCTTTGGCTATGTACAGACCAGGAGATCTACAGTACACCCAGAGAGATGTACACACGGGAAATCTACATAGATCTGTGTTGGAACCTGTGGTTCCCTTTGGCTATGTAAATCCCAGGAGATCTACAGAGATCTCTGGGGAAACCTGTGGTCCCCTTTGGCTATGTCCATACCGGCAGATCTACAGAGATCTGTGTGGGAACCTTTGGTCTCCTTTGGCTATGTACACACCGGGAGATCTACAGAGATCTGTGGGTGTTCCTGTGGTCCCCTTTGGCTATGTACACACCAGGAGATCTACAGTACACACCAGGAGACGTACATACTGGGAAATCTACAGAGATCTGCAGGGGAGTCTGTGGTCTCCTTTGGCTATGTACACACCAGGAGATCTGCAGAGATCTGTGGGAGAACCTGTGGTCACCTTTGGCTATGTACACACCAGGGGATCTACAGTACACACCAGGAGATGTACATATCGGGAGATCTACATAGATCTATAGGGGAACCTGTTGTCTCCTTTGGCTATGTACACAACAGGAGATCTACAGAGATCTGTAGGGGAATCTGTGGTCTCCTTTGGCTATGTACACACCAGGATATCTACAGAGATCTGTGGGAGAACCTGTGGTCCCCTTTGGCTATGTACATGCCGGGAGATCTACAAAGATCTGTGGGGAAACCTGTGGTCCCCTTTGGCTTTGTTCATACTGGGAGATCTACAGAGATCTGCAGGGAAACCTCTGGTCCCCTTTGGCTATGTACACACCAGAAGATCTACAGTACACCCAGGGAGATGCACACACCGGGAGATCTACAGAGATCTGTGTGGGAACCTTTTGGTCTCCTTTGGCTATGCACATACCGGGAGACCTACATAAATCTATGGTGGAACCTGTGATCCCCTTTGGCTATCAGCATACCAGGAGATCTACAGAGATCTGTGGGGGAACCTGTGGTCTCCTTTGGCTATGTACACACCGGGAGATCTACAGAGATCTGCTGGGAACCTGTGGTCCCCTTTGGCTATGTACAGACCAAGAGATCTACAGTACACCCAGGGAGATGTACACACCGGGAGATCTACAGAGATCTATGTAGGAACTTGTGGTTCCCTTTGGCTATGTAAATCCCAGGAGATCTACAGAGATCTCTGGGGAAACCTGTGGTCCCCTTTGGCTATGTCCATACCGGCAGATCTACAGAGATCCGTGGGGGTTCCTGTGGTCCCCTTTGGCTATGTACACACCAGGAGATATACAGTACACACCATGAGATGTACATACTGGGAAATCTACAGAATTATGCTTTGGAGTCTGTGGTCTCCTTTGGCTATGTACACACCAGGAGATCTGTGGGAGAACCTGTGGTCCCCTTTGGCTATGTACACACCAGGGGATCTACAGTACACACCAGGAGATGTACATACCGGGAGATCTACATAGATCTAAAGGGGAACCGGTTGTCTCCTTTGGCTATGTACACACCAGGAGATCTACAGAGATCTGTAGGGGAATCTGTGGTCTCCTTTGGCTATGTACACACCAGGAGATCTACAGAGATCTGTGGGAGAACCTGTGGTCCCCTTTGGCTATGTACACACCACGAGATCTACAATACACACCAGGAGATGTACATACCGGGAGATCTACAGAGATCTGTGGGGGAACCTGTGGTCTCTTTTGGCTATGTACACACCAGAAGATATACAGTATACCCTGGGAGATGTACACACCGGGAGATTGACAGAGATCTGCAGGGGAAACTGTGGTCCCCTTTGGCTATGTACACTCCAGGAGATCTACAGTATACCCTGGGAGATATACACACCGGGAGATCGACAGAGATCTGCAAGGGAACCAGTGGACCCCTTTGACTAAGTATACACAAGGAGATCTACAGTACACCCCGGGAGATGAACACACTGGGAGATCTACAGAGATTTGTGTGGGAACATGTGTTCCCCTTTGGCTATGTACATATCGGGAGACCTACATAGATCTGTGGGGGTATCTGTGGGCTCCTTTGGCTAAGTACATACCAGGAGATCTACAGAGATCTGAGGGGGAACCTGTGGTCTCCTTTGGCTATGTAAACACTGGGAGATCTACAGAGATCTGCGGAAGAACCTGTAGTCCCCTTTGGGTATGTACACACCAGGAGATCTTCAGTACACCCATGGAGATGTACATACCGGGAGATCTATAGAGATCTGTGGAGGAACCTGTGGTCCCCTTTGGCTATGTACATACCGGCAGATCTACAGAGATCTGTGGGGGAACCTTTGGTCTCCTTTGGCTATGTACACACCAGAAGATATACAGTACATCCCAGGAGATGTACACACCGGGAGATCTACAGACATCTGTGGGGTAACCTATAGTCCCCTATCGCTATGTACACACCAGGAGATCTACAGTACACCCTGGAAGATGTACACACTGGGAGATCTACAGAGATCTGCGGTGGAACCTGTGGCCCCCTTTGGCTATGTACACACCAGGAGATCTACCGTACACCCTGGGAGATGTACACACTGGGAGATTGACAGAGATCTGCAGGGCACCCTGCGGTCCCCTTTGGCTAAGTACACACAAGGAGATCTACAATACACCCCGGGAGATGTACACACGGTAAGATCTACAGAGATCTTTGTGGGAACATGTGTTCCCCTTTGGCTATGTACACATCGGGAGACCTACAGAGATCTGTGGGGGAACCTGTGGTCCCCTTTGACTATGTACATACCAGGAGATCTACAGATATATGTGTGGGAACATGATTTCCCCTTTGGCTATGTACATACCGGGAGACCTACAGAGATCTGTGGGGGTATCTGTGGTCTACTTTGCCTATGTACATACGGGAGATCTACAGAGATCCGTCAGAGAACCTGTGGTCTCCTTTAGCTATGTAAACACTGGGAGATCTACAGAGATCTGCGGGGGAACCTGTAGTCCCCTTTGGGTATCTACACACCAGGAGATCTTCAGTACACCCAGGAAGATGTACATACCAGGAGATCTACAGAGATCTGTGGGGGAACCTGTGGTCTCCTTTGGCTATGTACAAACCGGGAGATCTACAGAGATCTGTTGGGAAACTGTGGTCCCCTTTGGCTATGTACAGACCAGGAGATCTACAGTACACCCAGAGAGATGTACACACGGGAAATCTACAGAGATCTGTGTTGGAACCTGTGGTTCCCTTTGGCTATGTAAATCCCAGGAGATCTACAGAGATCTTTGGGGAAACCTGTGGTCCCCTTTGGCTATGTCCATACCGGCAGATCTACAGAGATCTGTGTGGGAACCTTTGGTCTCCTTTGGCTATGTACACACCGGGAGATCTACAGAGATCTGTGGGGGTTCCTGTGGTCCCCTTTGGCTATGTACACACCAGGAGATCTACAGTACACACCAGGAGACGTACATACTGGGAAATCTACAGAGATCTGCAGGGGAGTCTGTGGTCTCCTTTGGCTATGTACACACCAGGAGATCTGCAGAGATCTGTGGGAGAACCTGTGGTCACCTTTGGCTATGTATACACCAGGGGATCTACAGTACACACCAGGAGATGTACATATCGGGAGATCTACATAGATCTATAGGGGAACCTGTTGTCTCCTTTGGCTATGTACACAACAGGAGATCTACAGAGATATGTAGGGGAATCTGTGGTCTCCTTTGGCTATGTACACACCAGGAGATCTACAGAGATCTGTGGGAGAACCTGTGGTCCCCTTTGGCTATGTACATGCCGGGAGATCTACAAAGATCTGGGGGGGAAACCTGTGGTCCCCTTTGGCTTTGTTCATACCGGGAGATCTACAGAGATCTGCAGGGAAACCTGTGGTCCCCTTTGGCTATGTACACACCAGGAGATCTACAGTACACCCAGGGAGATGCACACGCTGGGAGATCTACAGAGATCTGTGTGGGAACCTTTTGGTCTCCTTTGGCTATGCACATACCGGGAGACCTACATAAATCTATGGTGGAACCTGTGATCCCCTTTGGCTATCAGCATACCGGGAGATCTACAGAGATCTGTGGGGGAACCTGTGGTCTCCTTTGGCTATGTACACACCGGGAGATCTAAAGAGATCTGTGGGGAACCTGTGGTCCCCTTTGGCTATGAACACACCAGGAGATCTACAGTACACCCCAGGAGATGTACATACTGGGAAATCGACAGAATTATGCTTGGGAGTCTGTGGTCTCCTTTGGCTATGTACACATCAGGAGATCTGCAGAGATCTGTGGGAGAACCTGTGGTCCCCTTTGGCTATGTACACACCAGGGGATCTACAGTATACCCAGGGAGATGTACACACCGGGAGATCTACAGAGATCTGTGTAGGAACTTGTGGTTCCCTTTGGCTATGTAAATCCCAGGAGATCTACAGAGATCTCTGGGGAAACCTGTGGTCCCCTTTGGCTATGTCCATACCGGCAGATCTACAGAGATCTGTGGGGGTTCCTGTAGTCCCCTTTGGCTATGAACACACCAGGAGATCTACAGTACACACCAGGAGATGTACATACTGGGAAATCTACAGAATTATGCTTGGAGTCTGTGGTCTCCTTTGGCTATGTAAACACCAGGAGATCTGCAGAGATCTGTGGGAGAACCTGTGGTCCCCTTTGGCTGTGTACACACCAGGGGATCTACAGTATACACCAGGAGATGTACATACCGGGAGATCTACATAGATCTATAGGGGAACCTGTTGTCTCCTTTGGCTATGTACACACCAGGAGATCTACAGAGATCTGTGGGGAACCTGTGGTCCCCTTTGGCTATGAACACACCAGGAGATCTACAGTACACCCCAGGAGATGTACATACTGGGAAATCGACAGAATTATGCTTGGGAGTCTGTGGTCTCCTTTGGCTATGTACACACCAGGAGATCTGCAGAGATCTGTGGGAGAACCTGTAGTCCCCTTTGGCTATGTACACACCAGGGGATCTACAGTACACCCAGGGAGATGTACACACCGGGAGATCTACAGAGATCTGTGTAGGAACTTGTGGTTCCCTTTGGCTATGTAAATCCCAGGAGATCTACAGAGATCTCTGGGGAAACCTGTGGTCCCCTTTGGCTATGTCCATACCGGCAGATCTACAGAGATCTGTGGGGGTTCCTGTAGTCCCCTTTGGCTATGTACACACCAGGGGATCTACAGTACACACCAGGAGATGTGCATACCGGGAGATCTACATAGATCTTTAGGGGAACCTTTTGTCTCCTTTGGCTATGTACACAACAGGAGATCTACAAAGGTCTGTGGGGAAACCTGTGGTCCCCTTTGGCTTTGTACATACCGGCAGATCTACAGAGATCTGTGCGGGAACTTTTGGTCTCCTTTGGCTATGTACACACCGGGAGATCTACAGAGATCTGCGGGGTTCCTGTGGTCCCCTTTGGCTATGTACACACCAGGAAATCTACAGTATACACCAGGAGATGTACATACCGGGAGATCTACAGAGATCTGTCGGGGAGTCTGTGGTCTCCTTTGGCTATGTACACACCAGGGGATCTACAGAGATCTGAGAGAGAACCTGTGGTCCCATTTGGCTATGTACACAACAGGAGATCTACAATACACAACGTGAGATGTACATACCGGGAGATCTACAGAGATCTGTGGGGGAACCTGTTGTCTCCTTTCGCTATGTACACACCAGAAGATATACAGTACACCCCGGGAGATGTACACACCGGGAGGTTAACAGAGATGTGCAGGGGAACCTGTGGTCCCCTTTGGCTATGTACACACCAGGATATCTACAGTACACCCAGGGAGATGTACACACCGGGAGATCTACAGAGATCTGTGTGGGAACCTTTTGGTCTCCTTTGGCTATGTACACACCGGGAGATCTACAGAGATCTGTGGTGGAACCTTTGGTCCCCTTTGGCTATGTACACACCAGGAGATCTACAGTACACCCTAGGAGATGTACACACCAGGAGATCTACAGAGATCTGTGGAGGAATCTGTGGTCCCCGTTGGCTATGCACATACCGGGAGACCTACATAAATCTATGGCGGAACCTGTGATCCCCTTTGGCTATCAGCATACTGGGAGATCTACAGAGATCTGTGGGGGAACCTGTGGTCTCCTTTGGCTATGTACACATCGGGAGATCTACAGAGATCTGCGGGGGAACCTGTGGTCCCCTTTGGCTATGTACAGACCAGGAGATCTACAGTACACCCAGGGAGATGTACACACCGGGAGATCTACAGAGATCTGTGTAGGAACTTGTGGTTCCCTTTGGCTATGTAAATCCCAGGAGATCTACAGAGATCTCTGGGGAAACCTGTGGTCCCCTTTGGCTATGTCCATACCAGCAGATCTACAGAGATCTGTGTGGGAACCTTTGGTCTCCTTTGGCTATGTACACACCGGTAGATCTACAGAGATCTGTGGGGGTTCCTGTGGTCCCCTTTGGCTATGTACACACCAGGAGATCCACAACACACACAAGGAGATGTACATACCAGGAAATCGACAGAGATCTACAGGGGAGTCTGTGGTCTACTTTGGCTATGTACACACCAGGAGATCTACAGAGATCTGTGTGAGAACCTGTTGTCTCCTTTGGCTATGTACACACCAGGAGATCTACAGAGATCTGTAGGGGAATCTGTGGTCTCTTTTGGCTATGTACACACCAGGCGATCTACAGAGATCTGTGGGAGAACCTGTGGTCCCCATTGGCTATCTACACGCCACGAGATCTACAAAGATCTGTGGGGAAACCTGTGGTCACCTTTGGCTTTGTTCATACCGGGAGATCTACAGAGATCTGCGGGGTTCCTGTGGTCCCCTTTGGCTATGTACACACCAGGAAATCTACAGTATACACCAGGAGATGTACATACCGGGAGATCTACAGAGATATGTAGGGGAGTCTGCGGTCTCCTTTGGCTATGTACACACCAGGGGATCTACAGAGATCTGTGAGAGAACCTGTGGTCCCATTTGGCTATGAACACAACAGGAGATCTACAATACACAACGTGAGATGTACATACCCGAAAATCTACAGAGATCTGTGGGGGAACCTGTTGTCTCCTTTGGCTATGTACACACCAGAAGGTATACAGTACACCCCAGGTGATGTACACACCGGGAGATTGACAGAGATCTGCAGGGGAACCTGTGGTCCCCTTTGGCTATGTACACACCAGGAGACCTACAGTACACCCAGGGAGATGTACACACCGGGAGATCTACAGAGATCTGTGTGGGAACCTTTTGGTCTCCTTTGGCTATGTACACACCGGGAGATCTACAGAGATCTGTGGGGGAACCTGTGGTCCCCTTTGGCTATGTACACACCAGGAGATCTACAGTACACCCCAGGAGATGTACACACCAGGAGATCTACAGAGATCCGTCAGAGAACCTGTGGTCTCCTTTGGCTATGTAAACACCGGGAGATCTACAGATATCTGCGGGGGAACCTGTAGTCCCCTTTGGGTATCTACACACCAGGAGATCTTCAGTACACCCAGGAAGATGTACATACCAGGAGATCTACAGAGATCTGTGGGGGAACCTGTGGTCTCCTTTGGCTATGTACACAACAGGAGATCTACAATACACAACCTGAGATGTACATACCGGGAGATCTACAGAGATCTGTGGGGGAACCTGTTGTCTCCTTTCGCTATGTACACACCAGAAGATATACAGTACACCCCGGGAGATGTACACATCGGGAGATTAACAGAGATGTGCAGGGGAACCTGTGGTCCCCTTTGGCTATGTACACACCAGGATATCTACAGTACACCCAGGGAGATGTACACACCGGGAGATCTACAGAGATCTGTGTGGGAACCTTTTGGTCTCCTTTGGCTATGTACACACCGGGAGATCTACAGAGATCTGTGGTGGAACCTTTGGTCCCCTTTGGCTATGTACACACCAGGAGATCTACAGTACACCCTAGGAGATGTACACACCAGGAGATCTACAGAGATCTGTGGAGGAATCTGTGGTCCCCGTTGGCTATGCACATACCGGGAGACCTACATAAATCTATGGCGGAACCTGTGATCCCCTTTGGCTATCAGCATACTGGGAGATCTACAGAGATCTGTGGGGGAACCTGTGGTCTCCTTTGGCTATGTACACACTGGGAGATCTACAGAGATCTGCGGGGGAACCTGTGGTCCCCTTTGGCTATGTACAGACCAGGAGATATACAGTACACCCAGGGAGATGTACACACCGGGAGATCTACAGAGATCTGTGTAGGAACTTGTGGTTCCCTTTGGCTATGTAAATCCCAGGAGATCTACAGAGATCTCTGGGGAAACCTGTGGTCCCCTTTGGCTATGTCCATACCAGCAGATCTACAGAGATCTGTGTGGGAACCTTTGGTCTCCTTTGGCTATGTACACACCGGTAGATCTACAGAGATCTGTGGGGGTTCCTGTGGTCCCCTTTGGCTATGTACACACCAGGAGATCCACAACACACACCAGGAGATGTACATACAAGGAAATCGACAGAGATCTACAGGGGAGTCTGTGGTCTACTTTGGCTATGTACACACCAGGAGATCTACAGAGATCTGTGTGAGAACCTGTTGCCTCCTTTGGCTATGTACACACCAGGAGATCTACAGAGATCTGTAGGGGAATCTGTGGTCTCTTTTGGCTATGTACACACCAGGCGATCTACAGAGATCTGTGGGAGAACCTGTGGTCCCCATTGGCTATCTACACGCCACGAGATCTACAAAGATCTGTGGGGAAACCTGTGGTCACCTTTGGCTTTGTTCATACCGGGAGATCTACAGAGATCTGCGGGGTTCCTGTGGTCCCCTTTGGCTATGTACACACCAGGAAATCTACAGTATACACCAGGAGATGTACATACCGGGAGATCTACAGAGATATGTAGGGGAGTCTGCGGTCTCCTTTGGCTATGTACACACCAGGGGATCTACAGAGATCTGTGAGAGAACCTGTGGTCCCATTTGGCTATGAACACAACAGGAGATCTACAATACACAACGTGAGATGTACATACCCGAAAATCTACAGAGATCTGTGGGGGAACCTGTTGTCTCCTTTGGCTATGTACACACCAGAAGATATACAGTACACCCCAGGTGATGTACACACTGGGAGATTGACAGAGATCTGCAGGGGAACCTGTGGTCCCCTTTGGCTATGTACACACCAGGAGACCTACAGTACACCCAGGGAGATGTACACACCGGGAGATCTACAGAGATCTGTGTGGGAACCTTTTGGTCTCCTTTGGCTATGTACACACCGGGAGATCTACAGAGATCTGTGGGGGAACCTGTGGTCCCCTTTGGCTATGTACACACCAGGAGATCTACAGTACATCCCAGGAGATGTACACACCAGGAGATCTACAGAGATCCGTCAGAGAACCTGTGGTCTCCTTTGGCTATGTAAACACCGGGAGATCTACAGATATCTGCGGGGGAACCTGTAGTCCCCTTTGGGTATCTACACACCAGGAGATCTTCAGTACACCCAGGAAGATGTACATACCAGGAGATCTACAGAGATCTGTGGGGGAACCTGTGGTCTCCTTTGGCTATGTACACACCGGGAGATCTACAGAGATCTGTTGGGAAACTGTGGTCCCCTTTGGCTATGTAAATCCCAGGAGATCTACAGAGATCTCTGGGGAAACCTGTGGTCCCCTTTGGCTATGTCCATACCGGCAGATCTACAGAGATCTGTGTGGGAACCTTTGGTCTCCTTTGGCTATGTACACACCGGGAGATCTACAGAGATCTGTGGGGGTTCCTGTGGTCCCCTTTGGCTATGTACACACCAGGAGATCTACAGTACACACCAGGAGATGTACATACTGGGAAATCTACAGAGATCTGCAGGGGAGTCTGTGGTCTCCTTTGGCTATGTACACACCAGGAGATCTGCAGAGATCTGTGGGAGAACCTGTGGTCACCTTTGGCTATGTACACACCAGGGGATCTACAGTACACACCAGGAGATGTACATATCGGGAGATCTACATAGATCTATAGGGGAACCTGTTGTCTCCTTTGGCTATGTACACAACAGGAGATCTACACAGATCTGTAAGGGAATCTGTGGTCTCCTTTGGCTATGTACACACCAGGAGATCTACAGAGATCTGTGGGAGAACCTGTGGTCCCCTTTGGCCATGTACATGCCGGGAGATCTACAAAGATCTGGGGGGAAGCCTGTGGTCCACGTTTGGCTTTGTTCATACTGGGAGATCTACAGAGATCTGCAGGGAAACCTGTGGTCCCCTTTGGCTATGTACACACCAGGAGATCTACAGTACACCCAGGGAGATGCACACACCGGGAGATCTACAGAGATATGTGTGGGAACCTTTTGGTCTCCTTTGGCTATGCACATACCGGGAGACCTACATAAATCTATGGTGGAACCTGTGATCCCCTTTGGCTATCAGCATACCGAGAGATCTACAGAGATCTGTGGGGGAACCTGTGGTCTCCTTTGGCTATGTACACACCGGGAGATCTACAGAGATCTGCGGGGAACCTGGGGTCCCCTTTGGCTATGTACAGACCAAGAGATCTACAGTACACCCAGGGAGATGTACACACCGGGAGATCTACAGAGATCTATGTAGGAACTTGTGGTTCCCTTTGGCTATGTAAATCCCAGGAGATCTACAGAGATCTCTGGGGAAAACTGTGGTCCCCTTTGGCTATGTCCATACCGGCAGATCTACAGAGATCTGTGGGGGTTCCTGTGGTCCCCTTTGGCTATGTACACACCAGGAGATCTACAGTACACACCAGGAGATGTACATACTGGGAAATCTACAGAATTATGCTTTGGAGTCTGTGGTCTCCTTTGGCTATGTACACACCAGGAGATCTGTGGGAGAACCTGTGGTCCCCTTTGGCTATGTACACACCAGGGGATCTACAGTACACACCAGGAGATGTACATACCGGGAGATCTACATAGATCTATAGGGGAACCTGTTATCTCCTTTGGCTATGTACACACCAGGAGATCTACAGAGATCTGTAGGGGAATCTGTGGTCTCCTTTGGCTATGTACACACCACGAGATCTACAGAGATCTGTGGGAGAACCTGTGGTCCCCTTTGGCTATGTACACACCACGAGATCTACAATACACACCAGGAGATGTACATACCGGGAAATCTACAGAGATCTGTGGGGGAACCTGTGGTCTCCTTTGGCTATGTACACACCAGAAGATATACAGTATACCCTGGGAGATGTACACACCGGGAGATTGACAGAGATCTGCAGGGGAAACTGTGGTCCCCTTTGGCTATGTACACTCCAGGAGATCTACAGTATACCCTGGGAGATATACACACCAGGAGATCGACAGAGATCTGCAAGGGAACCAGTGGACCCCTTTGACTAAGTATACACAAGGAGATCTACAGTACACCCCGGGAGATGAACACACTGGGAGATCTACAGAGATTTGTGTGGGAACATGTGTTCCCCTTTGGCTATGTACATACCGGGAGACCTACATAGATCTGTGGGGGTATCTGTGGGCTCCTTTGGCTATGTAAACACTGGGAGATCTACAGAGATCTGCGGAAGAACCTGTAGTCCCCTTTGGGTATGTACACACCAGGAGATCTTCAGTACACCCATGGAGATGTACATACCAGGAGATCTATAGAGATCTGTGGAGGAACCTGTGGTCCCCTTTGGCTATGTACATACCGGCAGATCTACAGAGATCTGTGGGGGAACCTTTGGTCTCCTTTGGCTATGTACACACCAGAAGATATACAGTACATCCCAGGAGATGTACACACCGGGAGATCTACAGACATCTGTGGGGTAACCTATAGTCCCCTATCGCTATGTACACACCAGGAGATCTACAGTACACCCTGGAATATGTACACACTGGGAGATCTACAGAGATCTGCGGTGGAACCTGTGGCCCCCTTTGGCTATGTACACACCAGGAGATCCACCGTACACCCTGGGAGATGTACACACCGGGAGATTGACAGAGATCTGCAGGGCACCCTGTGGTCCCCTTTGGCTAAGTACACACAAGGAGATCTACAATACACCCCGGGAGATGTACACACTGGAAGATCTACAGAGATCTTTGTGGGAACATGTGTTCCCCTTTGGCTATGTACACATCGGGAGACCTACAGAGATCTGTGGGGGAACCTGTGGTCCCCTTTGACTATGTACATACCAGGAGATCTACAGATATCTGTGTGGGAACATGATTTCCCCTTTGGCTATGTACATACCGGGAGACCTACAGAGATCTGTGGGGGTATCTGTGGTCCACTTTGCCTATGTACATACGGGAGATCTACAGAGATCCGTCAGAGAACCTGTGGTCTCCTTTAGCTATGTAAACACCGGGAGATCTACAGAGATCTGCGGGGGAACCTGTAGTCCCCTTTGGGTATCTACACACCAGGAGATCTTCAGTACACCCAGGAAGATGTACATACCAGGAGATCTACAGAGATCTGTGGGGGAACCTGTGGTCTCCTTTGGCTATGTACAAACCGGGAGATCTACAGAGATCTGTTGGGAAACTGTGGTCCCCTTTGGCTATGTACAGATCAGGAGATCTACAGTACACCCAGATAGATGTACACACGGGAAATCTACAGAGATCTGTGTTGGAACCTGTGGTTCCCTTTAGCTATGTAAATCCCAGGAGATCTACAGAGATCTCTGGGGAAACCTGTGGTCCCCTTTGGCTATGTCCATACCGGCAGATCTACAGAGATCTGTGTGGGAACCTTTGGTCTCCTTTGGCTATGTACACACCGGGAGATCTACAGAGATCTGTGGGGGTTCCTGTGGTCCCCTTTGGCTATGTACACACCAGGAGATCTACAGTACACACCAGGAGACGTACATACTGGGAAATCTACAGAGATTTGCAGGGGAGTCTGTGGTCTCCTTTGGCTATGTACACACCAGGAGATCTGCAGAGATCTGTGGGAGAACCTGTGGTCACCTTTGGCTATGTACACACCAGGGGATCTACAGTACACACCAGGAGATGTACATATCGGGAGATCTACATAGATCTATAGGGGAACCTGTTGTCTCCTTTGGCTATGTACACAACAGGAGATCTACAGAGATCTGTAGGGGAATCTGTGGTCTCCTTTGGCTATGTACACACCAGGAGATCTACAGAGATCTGTGGGAGAACCTGTGGTCCCCTTTGGCTATGTACATGTCGGGAGATCTACAAAGATCTGGGGGGAAACCTGTGTTCCCCTTTGGCTTTGTTCATACCGGGAGATCTACAGAGATCTGCAGGGAAACCTGTGGTCCCCTTTGGCTATGTACACACCAGGAGATCTACAGTACACCCAGGGAGATGCACACACCGGGAGATCTACAGAGATCTGCGGGGAACCTGTGGTCCCCTTTGGCTATGAACACACCAGGGGATCTACAGTACACCCAGGGAGATGTACACACCGGGAGATCTACAGAGATCTGTGTAGGAACTTGTGGTTCCCTTTGGCTATGTAAATCCCAGGAGATCTACAGAGATCTCTGGGGAAACCTGTGGTCCCCTTTGGCTATGTCCATACCGGCAGATCTACAGAGATCTGTGGGGGTTCCTGTAGTCCCCTTTGGCTATGAACACACCAGGAGATCTACAGTACACACCAGGAGATGTACATACTGGGAAATCTACAGAATTATGCTTGGGAGTCTGTGGTCTCCTTTGGCTATGTACACACCAGGAGATCTGCAGAGATCTGTGGGAGAACCTGTGGTCCCCTTTGGCTGTGTACACACCAGGGGATCTACAGTATACACCAGGAGATGTACATACCGGGAGATCTACATAGATCTATAGGGGAACCTGTTGTCTCCTTTGGCTATGTACACACCAGGAGATCTACAGAGATCTGTGGGAGAACCTGTGGTCCCCTTTGGCTATGTACATGCCGGGAGATCTACAAAGGTCTGTGGGGAAACCTGTGGTCCCCTTTGGCTTTGTACACACTGGGAGATCTACAGAGATCTGCGGGGTTCCTGTGGTCCCCTTTGGCTATGTACACACCAGGAAATCTGCAGTATACACCAGGAGATGTACATACCGGGAGATCTACAGAGATCTGTCGGGGAGTCTGTGGTCTCCTTTGGCTATGTACACACCAGGGGATCTACAGAGATCTGAGAGAGAACCTGTGGTCCCATTTGGCTATGTACACAACAGGAGATCTACAATACACAACGTGAGATGTACATACCGGGAGATCTACAGAGATCTGTGGGGGAACCTGTGGTCCCCTTTGGCTATGTACATGCCGGGAGATCTACAAAGATCTGGGGGGAAGCCTGTGGTCCACGTTTGGCTTTGTTCATACTGGGAGATCTACAGAGATCTGCAGGGAAACCTGTGGTCCCCTTTGGCTATGTACACACCAGGAGATCTACAGTACACCCAGGGAGATGCACACACCGGGAGATCTACAGAGATCTGTGTGGGAACCTTTTGGTCTCCTTTGGCTTTGTTCATACCGGGAGATCTACAGAGATCTGCGGGGTTCCTGTGGTCCCCTTTGGCTATGTACATTTCCTTTGTCCAAAAGATTCGCTCCAGTTGGTCCCATACGGTTATTGATAGGTTTATCAATGACTCTCCGCCGTATGTTAAGATGGGAACAACTTTTTGTTTGTAAAAGATTATGACTGGATTCGTAGAATATTTCCCAAATTTTTTATGTAGTATTAAGCCCTGACGCGCTAGAGAATGGGCTTTGCTTTTCAGATGGTCAATCCATGGTTGTTCAACTGAGGATTTATTGAGCCAGACCCCTAGATATTTAATTGTTTGCACTTGCTCAATTTTTTCCTTCTGTAGAAAAAATGATGGTGTTTTCTGAAAGGGGCCCTTTTGTGTGGTTAACGACATGATCTTAGTTTTCCTGGTGTTTATTTCCAACTGATTTGTGTCCATGTATTTTTGGAGGTTATTCAGGGCAGTCTGCAGACCTCTCGGTGTTTTGGCAAAGATTGCAATATCATCGGCATAAAGAATCATTGGAATTGATGTGAAGTTTAATTTTGGCGGATTCATTTGTGGAGTAGCTATAGTCTCTTCAATATCTGATGTATACAAATTGTACAAGGCTGCAGCCAGTGGGCAGCCTTGTTTGAGTCCATGCCAGGTTTTGATCGGTTGTGTGATAAGACCACTCTTGCTCAAACGGATCTGCACTTGTGTAGATGAATATAGCAGTTTTATTGGTTCCAGTATGTTGTCTGGGCAACCCCATTTTGACAATTTTCCCCATAAGATGTTTCTATTGATTTTATCAAAGGCGAGATGGAGGTCGATGAAGGCCGCGTAGGTCGGGGTGTTGGATCTGATGGTTTCGTGTTTAAGCAGGTTTAAGATGAGTAAGTTGATATTGGTCCCGACATTTTTTACGAAACCAGTTTGACGAATGGCGTGTCTGTTTGCTGTGGTGGCCCATTGGTTCAGTTTCAAGAGAAGGATGTTTGCGAAAACTTTGCCTAATGGGTCCAAAAGCGCAATGGGCCTATAGTTTGAAGGGTTCTCAGTTGGTCCTTGCTTGTAGATGGGGATTATTGTCGCTCTTTGCCATGACGCAGGGATTTTTTTGGTGCGATTTATCAGTACAAATAGATGGCTGCAGAAAGCTGCCCATGTGTCAGGATTCTTTTTAATAATGGCATTAGATAAGCCATCCGGGCCGGGGGCCCGAGATACATTTAGATGGCGTATTGCATCGTTTATATCCGGAAGATTCCACTCGAACGTCCAGTCTGGTTGTTGGGGTGCTGATTCGTCGCAGTTGATCACGGGGCGCTTTTGATATAGCTGGTTGTAATGGGTAATCCAGCTTGTTTCAGGGACCTCGGAGATCATGTGGTCAGCTGTAGTGGTTGTTTCATTCAACAGTTTCCAAAGATCTTGTGTATTTCGCGTCCCCATAGCTCTTAACATGGACTCTGCGTCATTTTGTTCCAGTGTCATCTTAGCGTTTTTCAACCAATTCTTATGACTTTGTTTTAGGTTTTTAATCTGAATATCCTTGGTTGGATTTAGTAGTTTCTTCAGTAGCCTGATCTGAGTTCTTAGGGCTTTTTTCCTTAGAGCTATCATGCGGCTGTATGCATGATGATGTTTTTTTCTCGGTTGGAGTCCAGCTGTTTTAGAATGATGGAAATTTTGTAGTATCCATTCATAATTTAGTTTGGATTCATCTATCATCGTTGTGCTGGTGAATTTGTCTGGGAGGGATTTTATTTCAGGTTGTGATAATTTCAGTCTTGTTGCCCTAGAATTAACTTCCAATTCAGGCAATTGAAGTCGCAGTGGGGGTTCTTTGCTGTTGGACCATGATCTAATCAAAATGTAGTGGTCGCTATCCTTTGTGGCAATATTTTCCATCCGGCGTATGGGCTCTTTGATGCTCCGTGAACGATAGATGTAATCGATGATCCCAGAGCTAGTTCCGCGTGACCACGTTGGGGAAAATGAGTTAGAAGATGCATTAAAGGCATCAAGCCGCATCATATTTCGATCTGTCATTTCTTTAGACCATCGCCGAGCACGAGGTTCTAGCAAGTGGTCGGGTAGCTCTTCGCCGTTGGAGGAAAAAAGGTGGATATTCAAGTCGCCGCATATGATAAATATAGTTCCAGGATATTTCAATGAGTCTTCGTCCATTGTTGTCAAGAAAGAGTCTAAAAAGAGGTCGTCAGATATTTTATTGGGATTCCAATATAGATTGAAGATGCCCATGTATTGCTTGTGGCCAGGTATCGAAAGGTCTTGTGTAGGGTTCTTCTCCGGAGTCCTCTCTTGTTGTATAATGAGTCTCTGGATCCACGGAGAGATGTCTTGCGCTTCTACTACATTAAGATGAGAGCCCATTTTGATGAAAGTTAGAAGGCCAGCGGAAGGGCGTCCTTTTTGCCGGCAAATCACTGGATTCATATAAGCAGTGTATCCATCACTTACTGGTTTTTGATGAAGCCATGTTTCCTGGAGACAAATTATATCAGAGTTTGTTAGTTCGGGTCTCACAGATTGGTACAGATGAAGGTGACCGCGGGTGTTCCATGAGCAAATTGTCAAAGAGCTTGAGTGTTGATCCGGTCGTTGCTAAGTAGATTCTTGGACGCTCATGTTTATAGATGTGGATATGTAGCTCATGTCTCTCCATATTGGCTGTCGGTCCTTTGTCAACTGATGTCTATGATAAAGGGTAGACTTCTTCACAAGGTTTATTGATCGCGCGTGAGAGGCGGTCCGGTTTGCTAAGTAATGGCTGTCACTGGAGCTAAATGAAGAATATATTGTTGTATTACTCATTTCATCAATCTCTTGTTCAAGGTTAGAGCCGTTTGTAATATCTGTGACGCTGAGATGAAAACCCAACGTGCGGAGATCTTCGGTATGGGCTTCAATCAAGTGCAGAATCTTCAGTGTAGCACATTCGATCGCAATTTTATCAAGTTTTTTGTGATCTATGAATTCGATTAGGTGTATGTCTTTCGTAGTAACTTTAGTCAGTGCTGGAATGGCGTGAAAGAGACGCAAGGTATTTGTCCTATTAAGGATTAAATTGTCATATTGAGTATCAATTCTTGCGAGTTGGAGTCTGTTTTTTGAAGATTTCTCTCGTGGATTGATGAAAGAAGGAAGTTTCAAGATGGCGGGCATCGGTTGGTTAAGAATTGAAAAATCTAATGAAGTTTGCGAGATGGCAGAACCATCCAAATCAATGGTAGGGACTTGAAAGTCAGAATCTCCGAAGGTCTCATCAACAGGGTTTGTCATGGATTGGAGGTCTGACTGTGTCCGTTCATAGTGATCGATGGTGAGTTGGGCAGATACATCGAATTGGAGCTCTTCTTGAGTGCTAACTTCATTATGATTGCTTGAGTATGTAGATAAATTTAGTAAAAGTTCTGTCTCAGCTTGGTCTATTTTAGGTATGTCAGCTTCACTAGAAATACTTGATGGAATTGTCAGCATTTGCTGTTGCTGCAGATTCCTGATTGTAGGATCCGGTTCGATGATAGGTCGGGTCAGAGTCTGTTGCGGTATGAGTCTTGATAGTTTAGTGGTATGATTTGCTGGGAAATTGAGATTGCGTAAGAAAGCTTGTGAGCCTTTTTGATGCTGTTTATATTGTTTCTTTGATTTCGGATGACTGGAATTGGCGCTGATGTGTGGCCGCGTTGGATCGAAGATACTGTAGGAGTCCTTCGTTTTTACGGGACAGTCAGCAAGTACTTCTGGACAATTAGCTGGCTCTCTTGGTGAATCTTTTGGATCAATGGTTAAGTCAATTAAGCAATCAACGGTGCTTCCTCTATTGTTTAATTCCGAGGAAAAGCGCGTGGCTGTCTCATGGTGGTGTTGATTGTTCTGGTCCGTTTGTATTGCCATATTTTTTAACTATATTTCGTATCTTGCTGGGGGGCTACATTTGATGCAGAATTAGCTATGTTAGTATGCATCAGTTGTATCAGTGCATCAGTGATATGTGCTTTTTCGATTCTTTCCTTTTGTGCTATATCAGCTAGCCTTTGTTGCCAGGAGGCACTGGTTTCAGCCTCCGCTTGAATCCGGCCTTCTATTTTAATCATCAGTACCTCTTGGATTTTTTGTTTCGAGTAGATTGAGGCTAGGATTGAGGCATGATCCCGTGCTGTATCTGCCTGTGCTTCTTGTAGTTTCATGTACGGAATTAGAGCTTGAGTGCAAACTGTTACCAACATATTTTGAAGATCCACCATCGTCGTAGGGATCGACTCTTGGTGTTGGGGTGGGTTGGGCACAGGGAGAGGTTGGTAGGGATCAGATGTGGAGAATATATTCTCGCATTTAGACTGCCGTAGTGGTTGCATGCTTGCATTCATGGCCGGCAATGGTGTGCTTGTTGTTTGATGTGTTTTAGCACTTGTAAATGGTCCGCAGCTATCACTATTTGAAGTTTGCAGTCGGTCCCAAGTGTTTTTCGAGGTCTTCCTTTTGTTTTCTTGAAGCTCCATTAGGGCTTCAATCTCCGTTAAGTCTAGCGACAAACGCTGCAGTTGTTGCTTCGAGACTGCTTGCGGCAGCAAATCGTGCCGTTCTGATTTTGTTCTGCGTTCATGCAGAGATTTCCATTTTGCTTTGGCCAGTTTTGCTCTATCTTTTTGGTCTTCCCGAGTTTGTGAGGGAGTTGCACTAAGTTCAGGGTCGGCTTGGTGACTAGATAGTAGAGTTACTTTTGGTTGAAGAGTAGTGGAGTGTTGTAGGTTAGAAAGAATAGAGTTATCAGGATTCTGTTGTTGGTGAGTGCTATTTGGGTCGGGACACAGAACGTCATTCTTCTCCAATTGAATTGTCCGAGACGTGACTTCTGTGTGTTGAGATTCAAGATCTATTGGTGATATTAATTTAGGTAACTGTGGCACAGTTGTCTGTAATGTGGTGGATACCACAGAGGAGATATCGTCAGTAATTGCTGGGTCAGATATGGTATCTGAAGTAGAGGTTTGTTGAAGGGCTTCTGACGTCTTCATATACGTGGTGGTTTCACTAAGAATTGTTTTTGATATGAGGCAGATATTTTCATTAGACGTAAGTGGAATATTTTGGTTGATGTTTTGATTAGTTTTATTTGAACATTGCATTGAGTGTAATTTGCCGGATTGCTGTCTTGTTTGCATCCGCAGTGTACCAGCTTGACCACTAGGGGGCTGGTTTATTGAGGCTCCCTGCTTCGCTAACATAGCAGGATCTAGACGTTTATTCATGGGCGGGGCCTCCTCAATGCCAGGAAGCCGCCGAAATCGGTTGATTTCCCGCACAGGGAAGAGAAGCCGCAAAAACAATGGGTGCCACGGGGCCCTGCACGCACCCCGCACTTAACGCGGGGACAGCCGCTGACGGATCCGTCAAACAGACCCTTCACACATGCAGCGGGGCACCAAACGGCCTAAGGGAGATGCGCGGCACCGGGAGGCACCCGCCGTGCTTGCAGCCACAGCGGTCCGGGAGCAGCGAGGGCGGTAGGGGAGTCCGTCCGCCAATGGAAAACGCTGGGAAAAGATGAATCAGGAGCGGTAAGGTTACAGTTGCAGGATTTAACTTGGATGAAGCTAATTAGGGTTGGGGAAAAGCAGTCTGGTGTCAAGACGAGGGCAAGGTTTCAAGGGGGAGAGGTACCAATAAACTGGGTCGCAAGGGTCAAAGGAAGGTTTCCCCGCAGTCCCCTCGCGGTGTCTGAAATTTATGTAGCTGTTGGACGTAGGTCTGGGAAGAGAGAGGCAGAGAAAAAAAAAAAAAAAAAAAAGGCTCCTTAGACACTGCAAGAGAGCAAGGACTTTATGTCCGGTAGTTTCGCACGTTTAAAGTGTTATCCGTTAAATGTTTCCTCGCATTTTACTGGGGGCTGTCTGGTGAACGGTCACGTGGGTCAAAGGTTTCCCCGCAGTCCCCACGTGGCGTAGCTTCCAAATATAATAAGTTCTAGTAAAGTGCCGAGTAGCACAGATTTACCTGCAAGACAGTTTGAATCGTTGTATTATATTGCTAGTGCTGCAGATATTGGAAGCGCACCGCGAACTTCCGTGGACTTCCAGGGACTCCAGTGACTCTGCACCGACTCCGCTCCGCTCCGCGGGTCTAGGTGGCTTAAGAGTCCTGGAACCTCCCTCTTGCAGTAGAGAGAGAAGATGGACTCCAGGTGGGCACAGCAGAAAAACACGAGTTCAGAGCAGCAAAGGTCCACGCTTCCACTCACTCCAGTGACTCTGCACCGACTCCGCTCCGCTCCGCGGGTCTAGGTGGCTTAAGAGTCCTGGAACCTCCCTCTTGCAGTAGAGAGAGAAGATGGACTCCAGGTGGGCACAGCAGAAAAACACGAGTTCAGAGCAGCAAAGGTCCACGCTTCCACTCACTCCAGTGACTCTGCACCGACTCCGCTCCGCTCCGCTCCGCGGGTCTAGGTGGCTTAAGAGTCCTGGAACCTCCCTCTTGCAGTAGAGAGAGAAGATGGACTCCAGGTGGGCACAGCAGAAAAACACGAGTTCAGAGCAGCAAAGGTCCACGCTTCCACTCACTCCAGTGACTCTGCACCGACTCCGCTCCGCTCCGCGGGTCTAGGTGGCTTAAGAGTCCTGGAACCTCCCTCTTGCAGTAGAGAGAGAAGATGGACTCCAGGTGGGCACAGCAGAAAAACACGAGTTCAGAGCAGCAAAGGTCCACGCTTCCACTCACTCCAGTGACTCTGCACCGACTCCGCTCCATTCTGGTAGATCTACAGAGATCCGTTAGGGAACCTGTGGTCTTCTTTGGCTATGTAAACACCGGGAGATCTACAGAGATCTGCGGGGAACCTGTGGTCCCCTTTGGCTATGAACACACCAGGGGATCTACAGTACACCCAGGGAGATGTACACACCGGGAGATCTACAGAGATCTGTGTAGGAACTTGTGGTTCCCTTTGGCTATGTAAATCCCAGGAGATCTACAGAGATCTCTGGGGAAACCTGTGGTTCCCTTTGGCTATGTCCATACCGGCAGATCTACAGAGATCTGTGGGGGTTCCTGTAGTCCCCTTTGGCTATGAACACACCAGGAGATCTACAGTACACACCAGGAGATGTACATACTGGGAAATCTACAGAATTATGCTTGGGAGTCTGTGGTCTCCTTTGGCTATGTACACACCAGGAGATCTGCAGAGATCTGTGGGAGAACCTGTGGTCCCCTTTGGCTGTGTACACACCAGGGGATCTACAGTATACACCAGGAGATGTACATACCGGGAGATCTACATAGATCTATAGGGGAACCTGTTGTCTCCTTTGGCTATGTACACACCAGGAGATCTACAGAGATCTGTGGGAGAACCTGTGGTCCCCTTTGGCTATGTACATGCCGGGAGATCTACAAAGGTCTGTGGGGAAACCTGTGGTCCCCTTTGGCTTTGTACACACCGGGAGATCTACAGAGATCTGCGGGGTTCCTGTGGTCCCCTTTGGCTATGTACACACCAGGAAATCTACAGTATACACCAGGAGATGTACATACCGGGAGATCTACAGAGATCTGTCGGGGAGTCTGTGGTCTCCTTTGGCTATGTACACACCAGGGGATCTACAGAGATCTGAGAGAGAACCTGTGGTCCCATTTGGCTATGTACACAACAGGAGATCTAGAATACACAACGTGAGATGTACATACCGGGAGATCTACAGAGATCTGCCGGTATGGACATAGCCAAAGGGGACCACAGGTTTCCCCAGAGATCTCTGTAGATCTCCTGGGATTTACATAGCCAAAGGGAACCACAGGTTCCTACACAGATCTCTGTAGATTTCCCGGTGTGTACATCTCCTTGGGTGTACTGTAGATCTCCTGGTCTGTACATAGCCAAAGCGGACCTCAGGTTCCCCACGGATCTCTGTAGATCTCCCGGTGTGTACATAGCCAAAGGAGAGCACAGGTTCCCCCACAGATCTCTGTAGATCTCCCGGTATGTACATCTTCCTGGGTGTACTGAAGATCTCCTGGTGTGTACATACCCAAAGGGGACTACAGGTTCCCCCGCAGATCTCTGTAGATCTCCCGGTGTTTACATAGCCAAAGAAGACCACAGGTTCCCTAACGGATCTCTGTAGATCTACCAGAATCTACACACCAGGAGATCTACAGAGATCTGTGGGAGAACCTGTGGTCCCCATTGGCTATGTACACGCCAGGAGATCTACAAAGATCTGTGGGGAAACCTGTGGTCACCTTTGGCTTTGTTCATACCGGGAGATCTACAGAGATCTGCGGGGTTCCTGTGGTCCCCTTTGGCTATGTACATTTCCTTTGTCCAAAAGATTCGCTCCAGTTGGTCCCATACGGTTATTGATAGGTTTATCAATGACTCTCCGCCGTATGTTAAGATGGGAACAACTTTTTGTTTGTAAAAGATTATGACTGGATTCGTAGAATATTTCCCAAATTTTTTATGTAGTATTAAGCCCTGACGCGCTAGAGAATGGGCTTTGCTTTTCAGATGGTCAATCCATGGTTGTTCAACTGAGGATTTATTGAGCCAGACCCCTAGATATTTAATTGTTTGCACTTGCTCAATTTTTTCCTTCTGCAGAAAAAATGATGGTGTTTTCTGAAAGGGGCCCTTTTGTGTGGTTAACGACATGATCTTAGTTTTCCTGGTGTTTATTTCCAACTGATTTGTGTCCATGTATTTTTGGAGGTTATTCAGGGCAGTCTGCAGACCTCTCGGTGTTTTGGCAAAGATTGCAATATCATCGGCATAAAGAATCATTGGAATTGATGTGGAGTTTAATTTTGGCGGATTCATTTGTGGAGTAGCTATAGTCTCTTCAATATCTGATGTATACAAATTGTACAAGGCTGCAGCCAGTGGGCAGCCTTGTTTGAGTCCATGCCAGGTTTTGATCGGTTGTGTGATAAGACCACTCTTGCTCAAACGGATCTGCACTTGTGTAGATGAATATAGCAGTTTTATTGGTTCCAGTATGTTGTCTGGGCAACCCCATTTTGACAATTTTCCCCATAAGATGTTTCTATTGATTTTATCAAAGGCGAGATGGAGGTCGATGAAGGCCGCGTAGGTCGGGGTGTTGGATCTGATGGTTTCGTGTTTAAGCAGGTTTAAGATGAGTAAGTTGATATTGGTCCCGACATTTTTTACGAAACCAGTTTGACGAATGGCGTGTCTGTTTGCTGTGGTGGCCCATTGGTTCAGTTTCAAGAGAAGGATGTTTGCGAAAACTTTGCCTAATGGGTCCAAAAGCGCAATGGGCCTATAGTTTGAAGGGTTCTCAGTTGGTCCTTGCTTGTAGATGGGGATTATTGTCGCTCTTTGCCATGACGCAGGGATTTCTTTGGTGCGATTTATCAGTACAAATAGACGGCTGCAGAAAGCTGCCCATGTGTCAGGATTCTTTTTAATAATGGCATTAGATAAGCCATCCGGGCCGGGGGCCCGAGATACATTTAGATGGCGTATTGCATCGTTTATATCCGGAAGATTCCACTCGAACGTCCAGTCTGGTTGTTGGGGTGCTGATTCGTCGCAGTTGATCACGGGGCGCTTTTGATATAGCTGGTTGTAATGGGTAATCCAGCTTGTTTCAGGGACCTCGGAGATCATGTGGTCAGCTGTAGTGGTTGTTTCATTCAACAGTTTCCAAAGATCTCGTGTATTTCGCGTCCCCATAGCTCTTAACATGGACTCTGCGTCATTTTGTTCCAGTGTCATCTTAGCGTTTTTCAACCAATTCTTATGACTTTGTTTTAGGTGTTTAATCTGAATATCCTTGGTTGGATTTAGTAGTTTCTTCAGTAGCCTGATCTGAGTTCTTAGGGCTTTTTTCCTTAGAGCTATCATGCGGCTGTATGCATGATGATGTTGTTTTCTCGGTTGGAGTCCAGCTGTTGGAGAATGATGGAAATTTTGTAGTATCCATTCATAATTTAGTTTGGATTCATCTATCATCGTTGTGCTGGTGAATTTGTCTGGGAGGGATTTTATTTCAGGTTGTGATAATTTCAGTCTTGTTGCCCTAGAATTAACTTCCAATTCAGGCAATTGAAGTCGCAGTGGGGGATCTAATCAAAATGTAGTGGTCGCTATCCTTTGTGGCAATATTTTCCATCCGGCGTATGGGCTCTTTGATGCTCCGTGAACGATAGATGTAATCGATGATCCCAGAGCTAGTTCCGCGTGACCACGTTGGGGAAAATGAGTTAGAAGATGCATTAAAGGCATCAAGCCGCATCATATTTCGATCTGTCATTTCTTTAGACCATCGCCGAGCACGAGGTTCTAGCAAGTGGTCGGGTAGCTCTTCGCCGTTGGAGGAAAAAAGGTGGATATTCAAGTCGCCGCATATGATAAATATAGTTCCAGGATATTTCAATGAGTCTTCGTCCATTGTTGTCAAGAAAGAGTCTAAAAAGAGGTCGTCAGATATTTTATTGGGATTCCAATATAGATTGAAGATGCCCATGTATTGCTTGTGGCCAGGTATCGAAAGGTCTTGTGTAGGGTTCTTCTCCGGAGTCCTCTCTTGTTGTATAATGAGTCTCTGGATCCACGGAGAGATGTCTTGCGCTTCTACTACATTAAGATGAGAGCCCATTTTGATGAAAGTTAGAAGGACAGCGGAAGGGCGTCCTTTTTGCCGGCAAATCACTGGATTCATATAAGCAGTGTATCCATCACTTACTGGTTTTTGATGAAGCCATGTTTCCTGGAGACAAATTATATCAGAGTTTGTTAGTTCGGGTCTCACAGATTGGTACAGATGAAGGTGACTGCGGGTGTTCCATGAGCAAATTGTCAAAGAGCTTGAGTGTTGATCCGGTCGTTGCTAAGTAGATTCTTGGACGCTCATGTTTATAGATGTGGATATGTAGCTCATGTCTCTCCATATTGGCTGTCGGTCCTTTGTCAACTGATGTCTATGATAAAGGGTAGACTTCTTCACAAGGTTTATTGATCGCGCGTGAGAGGCGGTCCGGTTTGCTAAGTAATGGCTGTCACTGGAGCTAAATGAAGAATATATTGTTGTATTACTCATTTCATCAATCTCTTGTTCAAGGTTAGAGCCGTTTGTAATATCTGTGACGCTGAGATGAAAACCCAACGTGCGGAGATCTTCGGTATGGGCTTCAATCAAGTGCAGAATCTTCAGTGTAGCACATTCGATCGCAATTTTATCAAGTTTTTTGTGATCTATGAATTCGATTAGGTGTATGTCTTTCGTAGTAACTTTAGTCAGTGCTGGAATGGCGTGAAAGAGACGCAAGGTATTTGTCCTATTAAGGATTAAATTGTCATATTGAGTATCAATTCTTGCGAGTTGGAGTCTGTTTTTTGAAGATTTCTCTCGTGGATTGATGAAAGAAGGAAGTTTCAAGATGGCGGGCATCGGTTGGTTAAGAATTGAAAAATCTAATGAAGTTTGCGAGATGGCAGAACCATCCAAATCAATGGTAGGGACTTGAAAGTCAGAATCTCCGAAGGTCTCATCAACAGGGTTTGTCATGGATTGGAGGTCTGACTGTGTCCGTTCATAGTGATCGATGGTGAGTTGGGCAGATACATCGAATTGGAGCTCTTCTTGAGTGCTAACTTCATTATGATTGCTTGAGTATGTAGATAAATTTAGTAAAAGTTCTGTCTCAGCTTGGTCTATTTTAGGTATGTCAGCTTCACTAGAAATACTTGATGGAATTGTCAGCATTTGCTGTTGCTGCAGATTCCTGATTGTAGGATCCGGTTCGATGATAGGTCGGGTCAGAGTCTGTTGCGGTATGAGTCTTGATAGTTTAGTGGTATGATTTGCTGGGAAATTGAGATTGCGTAAGAAAGCTCGTGAGCCTTTTTGATGCTGTTTATATTGTTTCTTTGATTTCGGATGACTGGAATTGGCGCTGATGTGTGGCCGCGTTGGATCGAAGATACTGTAGGAGTCCTTCGTTTTTACGGGACAGTCAGCAAGTACTTCTGGACAATTAGCTGGCTCTCTTGGTGAATCTTTTGGATCAATGGTTAAGTCAATTAAGCAATCAACGGTGCTTCCTCTATTGTTTAATTCCGAGGAAAAGCGCGTGGCTGTCTCATGGTGGTGTTGATTGTTCTGGTCCGTTTGTATTGCCATATTTTTTTAACTATATTTCGTATCTTGCTGGGGGGCTACATTTGATGCAGAATTAGCTATGTTAGTATGCATCAGTTGTATCAGTGCATCAGTGATATGTGCTTTTTCGATTCTTTCCTTTTGTGCTATATCAGCTAGCCTTTGTTGCCAGGAGGCACTGGTTTCAGCCTCCGCTTGAATCCGGCCTTCTATTTTAATCATCAGTACCTCTTGGATTTTTTGTTTCGAGTAGATTGAGGCTAGGATTGAGGCATGATCCCGTGCTGTATCTGCCTGTGCTTCTTGTAGTTTCATGTACGGAATTAGAGCTTGAGTGCAAACTGTTACCAACATATTTTGAAGATCCACCATCGTCGTAGGGATCGACTCTTGGTGTTGGGGTGGGTTGGGCACAGGGAGAGGTTGGTAGGGATCAGATGTGGAGAATATATTCTCGCATTTAGACTGCCGTAGTGGTTGCATGCTTGCATTCATGGCCGGCAATGGTGTGCTTGTTGTTTGATGTGTTTTAGCACTTGTAAATGGTCCGCAGCTATCACTATTTGAAGTTTGCAGTCGGTCCCAAGTGTTTTTAGAGGTCTTCCTTTTGTTTTCTTGAAGCTCCATTAGGGCTTCAATCTCCGTTAAGTCTAGCGACAAACGCTGCAGTTGTTGCTTCGAGACTGCTTGCGGCAGCAAATCGTGCCGTTCTGATTTTGTTCTGCGTTCATGCAGAGATTTCCATTTTGCTTTGGCCAGTTTTGCTCTATCTTTTTGGTCTTCCCGAGTTTGTGAGGGAGTTGCACTAAGTTCAGGGTCGGCTTGGTGACTAGATAGTAGAGTTACTTTTGGTTGAAGAGTAGTGGAGTGTTGTAGGTTAGAAAGAATAGAGTTATCAGGATTCTGTTGTTGGTGAGTGCTATTTGGGTCGGGACACAGAACGTCATTCTTCTCCAATTGAATTGTCCGAGACGTGACTTCTGTGTGTTGAGATTCAAGATCTATTGGTGATATTAATTTAGGTAACTGTGGCACAGTTGTCTGTAATGTGGTGGATACCACAGAGGAGATATCGTCAGTAATTGCTGGGTCAGATATGGTATCTGAAGTAGAGGTTTGTTGAAGGGCTTCTGACGTCTTCATATACGTGGTGGTTTCACTAAGAATTGTTTTTGATATGAGGCAGATATTTTCATTAGACGTAAGTGGAATATTTTGGTTGATGTTTTGATTAGTTTTATTTGAACATTGCATTGAGTGTAATTTGCCGGATTGCTGTCTTGTTTGCATCCGCAGTGTACCAGCTTGACCACTAGGGGGCTGGTTTATTGAGGCTCCCTGCTTCGCTAACATAGCAGGATCTAGACGTTTATTCATGGGCGGGGCCTCCTCAATGCCAGGAAGCCGCCGAAATCGGTTGATTTCCCGCACAGGGAAGAGAAGCCGCAAAAACAATGGGTGCCACGGGGCCCTGCACGCACCCCGCACTTAACGCGGGGACAGCCGCTGACGGATCCGTCAAACAGACCCTTCACACATGCAGCGGGGCACCAAACGGCCTAAGGGAGATGCGCGGCACCGGGAGGCACCCGCCGTGCTTGCAGCCACAGCGGTCCGGGAGCAGCGAGGGCGGTAGGGGAGTCCGTCCGCCAATGGAAAACGCTGGGAAAAGATGAATCAGGAGCGGTAAGGTTACAGTTGCAGGATTTAACTTGGATGAAGCTAATTAGGGTTGGGGAAAAGCAGTCTGGTGTCAAGACGAGGGCAAGGTTTCAAGGGGGAGAGGTACCAATAAACTGGGTCGCAAGGGTCAAAGGAAGGTTTCCCCGCAGTCCCCTCGCGGTGTCTTAAATTTATGTAGCTGTTGGACGTAGGTCTGGGAAGAGAGAGGCAGAGAAAAAAAAAAAAAAAAAAAAAGGCTCCTTAGACACTGCAAGAGAGCAAGGACTTTATGTCCGGTAGTTTCGCACGTTTAAAGTGTTATCCGTTAAATGTTTCCTCGCATTTTACTGGGGGCTGTCTGGTGAACGGTCACGTGGGTCAAAGGTTTCCCCGCAGTCCCCACGTGGCGTAGCTTCCAAATATAATAAGTTCTAGTAAAGTGCCGAGTAGCACAGATTTACATGCAAGACAGTTTGAATCGTTGTATTATATTGCTAGTGCTGCAGATATTGGAAGCGCACCGCGAACTTCCGTGGACTTCCAGGGACTCCAGTGACTCTGCACCGACTCCGCTCCGCTCCGCGGGTCTAGGTGGCTTAAGAGTCCTGGAACCTCCCTCTTGCAGTAGAGAGAGAAGATGGACTCCAGGTGGGCACAGCAGAAAAACACGAGTTCAGAGCAGCAAAGGTCCACGCTTCCACTCACTCCAGTGACTCTGCACCGACTCCGCTCCGCTCCGCGGGTCTAGGTGGCTTAAGAGTCCTGGAACCTCCCTCTTGCAGTAGAGAGAGAAGATGGACTCCAGGTGGGCACAGCAGAAAAACACGAGTTCAGAGCAGCAAAGGTCCACGCTTCCACTCACTCCAGTGACTCTGCACCGACTCCGCTCTGCTCCGCTCCGCGGGTCTAGGTGGCTTAAGAGTCCTGGAACCTCCCTCTTGCAGTAGAGAGAGAAGATGGACTCCAGGTGGGCACGGCAGAAAAACACGAGTTCAGAGCAGCAAAGGTCCACGCTTCCACTCACTCCAGTGACTCTGCACCGACTCCGCTCCGCTCCGCGGGTCTAGGTGGCTTAAGAGTCCTGGAACCTCCCTCTTGCAGTAGAGAGAGAAGATGGACTGCAGGTGGGCACAGCAGAAAAACACGAGTTCAGAGCAGCAAAGGTCCACGCTTCCACTCACTCCAGTGACTCTGCACCGACTCCGCTCCATTCTGGTAGATCTACAGAGATCCGTTAGGGAACCTGTGGTCTTCTTTGGCTATGTAAACACCGGGAGATCTACAGAGATCTGCGGGGAACCTGTGGTCCCCTTTGGCTATGAACACACCAGGGGATCTACAGTACACCCAGGGAGATGTACACACCGGGAGATCTACAGAGATCTGTGTAGGAACTTGTGGTTCCCTTTGGCTATGTAAATCCCAGGAGATCTACAGAGATCTCTGGGGAAACCTGTGGTTCCCTTTGGCTATGTCCATACCGGCAGATCTACAGAGATCTGTGGGGGTTCCTGTAGTCCCCTTTGGCTATGAACACACCAGGAGATCTACAGTACACACCAGGAGATGTACATACTGGGAAATCTACAGAATTATGCTTGGGAGTCTGTGGTCTCCTTTGGCTATGTACACACCAGGAGATCTGCAGAGATCTGTGGGAGAACCTGTGGTCCCCTTTGGCTGTGTAAACACCAGGGGATCTACAGTATACACCAGGAGATGTACATACCGGGAGATCTACATAGATCTATAGGGGAACCTGTTGTCTCCTTTGGCTATGTACACACCAGGAGATCTACAGAGATCTGTGGGAGAACCTGTGGTCCCCTTTGGCTATGTACATGCCGGGAGATCTACAAAGGTCTGTGGGGAAACCTGTGGTCCCCTTTGGCTTTGTACACACAGGGAGATCTACAGAGATCTGCGGGGTTCCTGTGGTCCCCTTTGGCTATGTACACACCAGGAAATCTACAGTATACACCAGGAGATGTACATACCGGGAGATCTACAGAGATCTGTCTCGGAGTCTATGGTCTCCTTTGGCTATGTACACACCAGGGGATCTACAGAGATCTGAGAGAGAACCTGTGGTCCCATTTGGCTATGTACACAACAGGAGATCTAGAATACACAACGTGAGATGTACATACCGGGAGATCTACAGAGATCTGTGGGGAACCTGTTGTCTCCTTTCGCTATGTACACACCAGAAGATATACAGTACACCCCGGCAGATGTACACACCGGGAGATTAACAGAGATGTGCAGGGGAACCTGTGGTCCCCTTTGGCTATGTACACACCAGGATATCTACAGTACACCCAGGGAGAGGTACACACCGGGAGATCTACAGAGATCTGTGTGGGAACCTTTTGGTCTCCTTTGGCTATGTACACACCGGGAGATCTACAGAGATCTGTGGTGGAACCTTTGGTCCCCTTTGGCTATGTACACACCAGGAGATCTACAGTACACCCTAGGAGATGTACACACCAGGAGATCTACAGAGATCTGTGGAGGAATCTGTGGTCCCCGTTGGCTATGCACATACCGGGAGACCTACATAAATCTATGGCGGAACCTGTGATCCCCTTTGGCTATCAGCATACTGGGAGATCTACAGAGATCTGTGGGGGAACCTGTGGTCTCCTTTGGCTATGTACACACCGGGAGATCTACAGAGATCTGCGGGGGAACCTGTAGTCCCCTTTGGCTATGTACAGACCAGGAGATCTACAGTACACCCAGGGAGATGTACACACCGGGAGATCTACAGAGATCTGTGTAGGAACTTGTGGTTCCCTTTGGCTATGTAAATCCCAGGAGATCTACAGAGATCTGTGTGGAAACCTGCGGTCCCCGTTGGCTATATACATACAGGCAGATCTACAGAGATCTGTGCGGCAACCTTTGGTCTCCTTTGGCTATGTACACACTGCGAGATCCACAGAGATCAGCAGGGGTTCCTGTGGTCTCCTTTTGCTATGTACACACCAGGAGATCTACAGTATACACAAGGAGGAGTACATACCGGGAGATCTACAGAGATCTGTAGGGGAGTCTGTGGTTTCCTTTGGCTATGTACACACCAGGATGTGTACAGAGATCTGTGGGAGAACCTGTGGTCCCCTTTGTTTATGTACACACCAGGAGATCTACAATACACACCGGGTGATGTACATACCGGGAGATCTACAGAGATCTGAGGGGGAACCTGTGGTCTCCTTTGGCTATGTACACACCAGAAGATATACAGTACATCCTGGGAGATGTACACACCAGGAGATTGACAGAGATCACCAGGGGTAACTGTGGGCCCCTTTGGCTATGTACACACCAGGAGATCTACAGTACACCCAGGAAGATGTGCACACCGGGAGATCTACAGAGATCTGTGTAGGAACCTGTGGTCCCCTTTGGCTATGAACATTCCGGGAGATCTACAGAGATCTGTGGGGGAACCTGTGGTCCCCTTTCGCTATGTACATACCGGGCGATCTACAGAGATCTGTGGGGGAACCTGTGGTCTCCTTTGGCTATGTACACACCAGGAGACCTACAGTACACACAAGGAGATGTACATACCGGGAGATCTACAGAGATCTGTAGGGGAACCTCTGGTCTCCTTTGGCTATGTACACACCAGGAGAACTACAGAGATCTGTGTAGGAACCTGTGGTCCCCTTTGGCTATGAACATTCCGGGAGATCTACAGAGATCTGTGGGGAAACCTGTGGTCCCCTTTGGCTATGTACATACCGGCAGATCTACAGAGATCTGTGGGGGAACCTGTGGTCCCCTTTCGCTATGTACATACCGGCAGATCTACAGAGATCTGTGCGGGAACCTTTGGTCTCCTTTGGCTATGTACACACTGGGAGATCTACAGAGATCTGCAGGGGTTCCTGTGTCCCCTTTGGCTATGTACACACCAGGAGATCTACAGTATACACTAGAAGCTGTACATACCGGGAGATCTAAAGAGATCTGTAGGGGACTCTGTGGTCTCCTTTGGCTAGGTACACACCAGGAGAACTACAGAGATCTGTGGGAGAACCTGTGGTCCCCTTTGGCTATGTACACACCAGGGGCTCTACAATACACACTGGGAGATGTACATACTGGGAGATCTACAGAGATCTGTGGGGGAACCTGTTGTCTCCTTTGGCTATGTACAGAACAGAAGATATACAGTACACCCCAGGAGATGTACACACCAGGAGATTGACGGAGATCTGCAGGGGAAACTGTGGTCCTCTTTGTCCATGTACACACCAGGAGATCTACAGTACACCCAGGAAGATGTACACACCGGGAGATCTACAGGGATCTGTCTAGGAACCTGTGGTCCCCTATGGCTATGAACATCCCAGAAGATCTACAGGGATCCGTGGGGAAACCTGTAGTCCCCTTTGGCTATGTACATACCGGCAGATCTACAGAGATCTGTGGGGAACCATTGGTCTCCTTTGGCTACGTACACACTGGGAGATCTACAGGGATCTGTGGGGGAACCTGTGGTCCCCTTTGGCTATCTACACACCAGGAGACCTACAGTACACACCAGGAGATGTACATGCCGGGAGATCTACAGAGATCTGTAGGGGAACCTCTGGTCTCCTTTGGCTATGTACACACCAGGAGAACTAAAGAGATCTGCGGCGGAACCTGTTGTACCCTTTGGCTATGTACACACCAGGAGATATACAGTACACCCTGGGAGATGTACACACTGGGAGATCTACAGAGATCTCTGTGGGAACATGTGTTCCCCTTTGGCTATGTTCATATCTGGAGACCTACAGAGATCTGTGGGGGAACCTGTGTTCCCCTTTAACTATGTACATACCGGGAGACCTACAGAGATCTGTGGGGGTATCTGTGGTCTCCTTTGGCTATGTACATACCGGGAGATCTACAGAGATCCATTTGGGAACCTGTGGTCTCCTTTGGCTATGTAAACACCGGGAGATCTACAGAGATCTGCGGGGGAACCGGTAGTCCCCTTTGGGTATGTAAAGACCAGGAGATCTTCAGTACACCCAGGAAGATGTTCATACCAGGAGATCTACAGAGATCTGTAGAGGAACCTGTGTTCACCTTTGGCTATGTACATACCGGCAGATCTACAGAGATCTGTGGGGGAACCTTTGGTCTCCTTCGACTAAGTATATACCGGGAGATCTAAAGCGATCTGCGAGGGCACCTGTGGTCCCCTTTGGCTACGTACACACCAGGAGAACTACAGTACACACCGGGAGATATACATACCGGGAGATCTACAGAGATCTGTAGGGGAACCTGTGGTCTCCTTTGGCTATGTACACAGTAAGAAATCTACAGAGATCTGTGAGGGAACCTGTGTTCCCCTTGGCTATCTATTAACTGGGAGATCTACAGAGATCTGTAGGGGAACGTCTGGTCCCCTTTGGCTATGTACATACCGGGAGACCTACAGAGATATGTGCGGGTACCTGTGGTCCCCTGTGGCTATGTACATACAGGGAGATCTACAGTACACACCGGGAGATGTACATACCGGGAGATCTACAGAGATCTGTGGAGGAACCTGTGGTCCCCTTTGGCAATGTACATACCGGCAGATCTACAGAGATCTGTGGGGGAACCTTTGGTCTCCTTTGGCTATGTATATACCGGGAGATCTACAGCGATCTGTGGGGCAACCTGTGGTCCCCTTTGGCTATGTACACACCAGGAGAACTACAGTACACACCGGGAGATATACATAACCGGAGATCTACAGAGATCTGTATGGGAACCTGTGGTCTCCTTTGGCTATGTACACAGTAAGAAATCTAAAGAGATCTGTGAGGGAACCTGTGGTCCCCTTGGCTATTTATAAACTGGGAGATCTACAGAGATCTGTAGGGGAACGTCTGGTCCCCTTTGGCTATGTGCATATCGGGAGACCGACAGAGATCTGTGCGGGTACCTGTGGACCCCTGTGTCTATGTACATACCGAGAGATCTACAGAGATCTGTGGGGGAACCTGTGGTCTCCTTTGGCTATGTAAACACCGGGAGATCTACAGAGATCTGCAGGGGAACCTGTGGTCACCTTTGGCTATGTACACACCCGGAGATCTACAGTACACCCTGGGAGACGTACACACCGGGAGATCAACAGAGATCTGCCGGGGACTCTGTGGTCCCCTTTGGCTAAGTACACACAAGCAGATCTACAGTACACCCCGGGAGATGTACACACTGGGAGATCTACATAGATCTGTGTGGGAACATGTGTTCCCCTTTGGCTATGTACATATCGGGAGACCTACAGAGATCTGTGGGGGAACCTGTGGTCCCCTTTGACTATGTACATACCAGGAGATCTACAGAGATCTGTGTGGGAACATGTGTTCCCCTTCGTCTATGTACACACTGGGAGACCTACAGAGATCTCTGGGGGTATCTGTGGTCTCCTTTGGCTATGTACATACCGGAAGATCTACAGAGATCCGTGGGGGAACCTGTGGTCTCCTTTGGCTATGTAAACACCAGGAGATCTACAGAGATCTGCGGGGAAACCTGTAGTCCTCTTTGGGTATGTACAGACCAGGAGATCTTCAGTACACCCAGGAAGTTGTACATACCGGGAGATCTACAGAGATCTGTGGAGGAACCTATGGTCCCCTTTGGCAATGTACATACCGGCAGATCTACAGAGATCTGTGGGGGAACCTTTGGTCTCCTTTGGCTATGTATATACCAGGAGATATAGAGCGATCTGTGGGGCAACCTGTGGTCTCCTTTGGCTATGTACACACTAGGAGAACTACAATACACACCGGGAGATATACATACCGTGAGATCTACAGAGATCTGTTTGGGAACCTGTGGCCTCCTTTGTCTATGTACACAGTAAGAAATCGACAGAGATCTGTGAGGGAACCTGTGGTCCCCTTGGCTATGTATAAACTGGGAGATCTACAGAGATCTGTAGGGGAACGTCTGGTCCCCTTTGGCTATGTACATACCGGGAGACCTACAGAGATCTGTGCGGGAACCTGTGGTCCCCTTTGGCTATGTACATACTGAGAGATCTACAGAGATCTGTGGGGGAACCTGTTGTTTCCTTTGGCTATGTAAACACTGGGAGATCTACAGAGATCTGCGGGGTAACCTATGGTCACCTTTGGGTATGTACACATCAGGAGATCTACAGTACACCCAGGGAGATGAACACACCCGGAGATCTACAGAGATCTGTGGAGGAACCTGTGTTCCCCTTTGACTATGTACATACAGGCAGATCTACAGAGATCTGTGGGGAACTTTGGTCTCCTTTGGCTATGTATACACCAGGAGATCTACAGCGATCTGCAGGGGAACCTGTGGTACCCTTTGGCTATGTACATACCGGCAGATCTACAGAGATCTGTAGGGGAACCTTTGGTCTCCTTTGGCTATGTATATACCGGGAGATCTAGAGTGATCTGCGGGGGAACCTGTGGTCCCTATAGGCTATGTACACACACCAGGAGAACTACAGTACACACTGGGAGATATACACACTGGGAGATCTACAGAGATCTGTAGGGGAACCTGTGGTCTCCTTTGGCTATGTACACAGTAAGAAATATACAGAGATCTGTGAGGGAACCTGTGGTCCCCTTGGCTATGTATATACTGGGAGATCTACAGAGATCTGTGGGGGAACATCTGGTCCCGTTGGCTATGTACATACCGGTAGACCTACAGAGATCTGTGTGGGTACCTGTGGTCCGCTGTGGCTATGTACATACCAGGAGATCTACAGAGATCTGTGGGGGAACCTGTGGTCTCCTTTGGCTATGTACACACCAGGAGAACTACAGTACACACCAGGAGATGTACACTGGGAGATCTACAGAGATCTGTGGTGGAACATGTGGTCCCCTTTGGTTATATACACACAAGGAGATCTACAGTACACATCGGGAGATGTACACACTGGCAGATCTACAGAAATCTGTGTGGGAACATGTGGTCCCCTTTGGCTATGTACATACCGGGAGATCTACAGAGATCTGTGGGGGAACCTGTGGTCCCCTTTGGCTATGTACATACTGGGAGATCTACAGAGATCTGTGGGGGAACATGGTGTCCCCTTTGGCAATGTACACACCAGGAGATCTACAGTACACCCAAGGAAATGTACACACCGGGAGATCTAGAGAGATCTGTGGAGTAATCTGTGATCTCCTTTGGCTATGTACATACCAGGAGACCGACAGAGATATGTGGGGGAACATGTGGTCCCTTTCGGCTAATTACATACCGGGGGATCTTCAGAGATCTGTGGGGGAACCTGTGGTCTCCATTGGCTATGTACACACCGGGAGATCTACAGAGATCTATGGGGTAACATGCAGTCTCCTTTGGCTATGTAAACACTGGGAGATCTACAGAGATCTGTGGGGGAACCTGTGGTCCCCTTCGGCTATGTACACACCAGGAGATCTACAGTACACCCCAGGAGATGTACACACCAGGAGATCTACAGAGATCTGTGGCGGAACCTGTGGTCCCCTTTTGCTATGTACATACTGGGAGATCTACAGAGATCTGTGGGGGAACCTGTGGTCCCCTTTGGCTATGTACAGACCAGGAGATCCACAGTACACCCAGGGAGATGTACACACTGGGAGATATACAGAGATCTGTGTAGGAACCTGTGGTCCCCTTTGGCTATGTACATGCCGGGAGATCTACAAAGATCTGTGGGGAAACCTGTGGTCCCCTTTGGCTTTGTACATACCAGCAGATCTACAGAGATCTGTGCGGGAACTTTTGGTCTCCTTTGGCTATGTACACACCGGGAGATCTACAGAGATCTGCGGGGTTCCTGTGGTCCCCTTTGGCTATGTACACATCAGGAAATCTACAGTATACACCAGGAGATGTACATACCGGGAGATCTACAGAGATCTGTAGGGGAGTCTTTGGTCTCCTTTGGCAATGTACACACCAGGGGATCTACAGAGATCTGTGAGAGAACCTGTGGTCCCATTTGGCTATGTACACAACAGGAGATCTACAATACACAACGTGAGATGTACATACCGGGAGATCTACAGAGATCTGTGGGGGAACCTGTTGTCTCCTTTGGCTATGTACACACCAGAAGATATACAGTACACCCCGGGAGATGTACACACCGGGAGATTGACAGAGATCTGCAGGGGAACCTGTGGTCCCCTTTGGCTATGTACACACCAGGAGATCTATAGTACACCCAGGGAGATGTACACACCGGGAGATCTACAGAGATCTGTGTGGGAACCTTTTGGTCTCCTTTGGCTATGTACACACCGGGAGATCTACAGAGATCTGTGGGGGAACCTGTGGTCCCCTTTGGCTATGTACTCACCAGGAGATCTACAGTACACCTCAGGAGATGTACACACCAGGAGATCTACAGAGATCTGTGGAGGAATCTGTGGTCCCAGTTGGCTATGCACACACCGGGTACCTATAGAAATCTGTGGCGGAACCTGTGGTCCCCTTTGGCTATGTGCATACCGGGAGATCTACAGAGATCTGTGGGGGAACCTGTGGTCTCCTTTGGATATGTACACACTGGGAGATCTACAGAGATCTAAGGGGAAACTGTGGTCCCCTTTGGCTATGTACAGACCAGGCGATCTACAGTACACCCAGGGAGATGTACACACTGGGAGATCTACAGAGATCTGTGTAGGAACCTGTGGTTCCCTTTGGCTATGTAAATCCCAGGAGATCTACAGAGATCTCTGGGGAAACCTGTGGTACACTTTGGCTATGTCCATACCGGCAGATCTACAGAGATCCGTGCGGGAACCTTTGGTCTCCTTTGGCTATGTACACACCAGGAGATCTACAGAGATCTGTGGGGGTTCCTGTGGTCCCCTTTGGCTATGTACACACCAGGAGATCTACAGTACACACCAGGAGATGTACATACCGGGAGATCTACAGAGATCTGCAGGGGGTCTGTGGTCTCCTTTGGCTAAGTACACATCAGGAGATCTACAGAGATATGTGGGAGAACCTGTGGTCCCCTTTTGCTATGTTCACACCAGGAGATCTACAGTACACACCAGGAGATGTACATACCGGGATCTACATAGATCTACAGGGGAACCTGTTGTCTCCTTTGGCTATGTACATACCAGGAGATCTACAGAGATCTGTAGGGGAATCTGTGGTCTCCTTTGGCTATGTACACACCAGGAGCTCTACAGAGATCTGTGGGAGAACCTGTGGTCCCCTTTGGCTATGTACACACCACAAGATCTACAATACACACCAGGAGATGTACATACCGGGAGATCTACAGAGATCTGTGGGGGAACCTGTGGTCTCCTTTGGCTATGTACACACCAGAAGATATACAGTATACCCTGGGAGATGTACACACCGGGAGATTGACAGAGATCTGCAGGGGAAACTGTGGTCCCCTTTCGCTATGTACACTCCAGGAGATCTACAGTATACCCTGGGAGATATACACACCGGGAGACTGACAGAGATCTGCAAGGGAACCAGTGGACCCCTTTGACTAAGTATACACAAGCAGATCTACAGTACACCCCGGGAGATGAACACACTGGGTGAATTACAGAGATCTGTGTGGGAACATGTGTTCCCCTTTGGCTTTGTACATACCGGGAGACCTACATACATCTGTGGGGGTATCTGTGGGCTCCTTTGGCTAAGTACATACCGGGAGATCTACAGAGATCTGAGGGGGAACCTGTGGTCTCCTTTGGCTATGTAAACACTGGGAGATCTACAGAGATCTGCGGAAGTACCTGTAGTCCCCTTTGGGTATGTACACACCAGGAGATCTTCAGTACACCCAGGGAGATGTACATACCGGGAGATCTATAGAGATCTGTGGAGGAACCTGTGGTCCCCTTTGGCTATGTACATACCGGCTGATCTACAGAGATCTGTGGGGGAACCTTTGGTCTCCTTTGGCTATGTACACACCAGTCGATATACAGTACATCCCGGGAGATGTACACACCAGGAGATCTACAGACATCTGTGGGGGAACCTATGGTCCCCTTTCGCTATGTACACACCAGGAGATCTATAGTACACCCTGGAAGATGTACACACTGGGAGATCTACAGAGATCTGCGGTGGAACCTGTGGTCCCCTTTGGCTATGTACACACCAGGAGATCTACAGTACACCCTGGGAGATGTACACACCGGGAGATCGACAGAGATCTGTGGAGGAACCTGTGGTCCCCTTTGGCTATGTACATACCGGCTGATCTACAGAGATCTGTGGGGGAACCTTTGGTCTCCTTTGGCTATGTACACACCAGTCGATATACAGTACATCCAGGTAGATGTACACACAAGGAGATCTACAGACATCTGTGGGGGAACCTATGGTCCCCTTTCGCTATGTACACACAAGGAGATCTACAGTACACCCCGGGAGATGTACACACTGGAAGATCTACAGAGATCTGTGTGGGAACATGTGTTCCCCTTTGGCTATGTACATACCGGGAGACCTACAGAGATCTGTGGGGGTATTTGTGGTCTACTTTGCCTATGTACATACCGGGAGATCTACAGAGATCCGTCAGAGAACCTGTCGTCTCCTTTGGCTATGTAAACACTGGGAGATCTACAGAGATCTGCGGGGGAACCTGTAGTCCCCTTTGGGTATCTACACACCAGGAGATCTTCAGTACACCCAGGAAGATGTACATACCGGGAGATCTACAGAGATCTGTGGGGGAACCTGTGGTCCCCTTTGGCTACGTACAGACCAGGAGATCTACAGTACACCCAGGGAGATGTAAACACGGGAGATCTACAGAGATCTGTGTAGGAACCTGTGGTCCCTTTGGCTATGTAAATCCCAGGAGATCTCTGTAGCTAAGTATACACAAGGAGATCTACAGTACACCCCGGGAGATGTACACACTGGAAGATCTACATAGATCTGTGTGGGAACCTTTGGTCTCCTTTGGCTATGTACACGCCAGGAGATCTACAGAGATCTGTGGGGGTTCCTGTGGTCCCCTTTGGCTATGTACACACCAGGAGATCTACAGTACACACCAGGAGATGTACATATCGGGAAATCTACAGAGATCTGCAGGGGAGTCTGTGGTCTCCTTTGGCTATGTACACACCAGTAGATCTGCAGAGATCTGTGGGAGAACCTGTGGTCCCCTTTGGCTATGTACACACCAGGAGATCTACTGTACACACCAGGAGATGTACATACCGGGAGATCTGCATAGATCTATAGGGGAACCTGTTGTCTCCTTTGGCTATGTACACACCAGGAGATCTACAGAGATCTGTAGGGGAATCTGTGGTCTCCTTTGGCTATGTACACACCAGGAGATCTACAGAGATCTGTGGGAGAACCTGTTGTCCCCTTTGGCTATGTACATGCCGGGAGATCTACAAAGAACTGTGGGGAAACCTGTGGTCCCCTTTCGCTATGTACACAGCAGGAGATCTACAGTACACCCTGGAAGATGTACACACTGGGATATCTACAGAGATCTGTGGTGGAACATGTGTCCCCTTTGGTTATATACACACAAGGAGATCTACAGTACACATCGGGAGATGTACACACTGGCAGATCTACAGAAATCTGTGTGGGAACATGTGGTCCCCTTTGGCTATGTACATACCACGAGATCTACAGAGATCTGTGGGGGAACCTGTGGTCCCCTTTCGCTATGTACATACTGGGAGATCTACAGAGATCTGTGGGGGAACATGGTGTCCCCTTTGGCTATGTACACACCAGGAGATCTACAGTACACCCAAGGAAATGTACGCACTGGGAGATCTACAGAGATCTGTGGAGTAATCTGTGGTCTCCTTTGGCTATGTACATACCAGGAGACCGACAGAGATATGTGGGGGAACCTGTGGTCCCTTTTGGCTAATTACATACCGGGAGATCTTCAGAGATCTATGGGGGAACATGCGTTCTCCTTTGGCTATGTAAACACTGGGAGATCTACGGAGATCTTTGGGGGAACCTGTGGTCCCCTTCGGCTATGTACACACCAGGAGATCTACAGTACACCCCAGGAGATGTACACACCAGGAGATCTACAGAGATCTGTGGCAGAACCTGTGGTTCCCTTTGGCTATGTAAATCCCAGGAGATCTACAGAGATCTCTGGGGAAAACTGTGGTCCCCTTTGGCTATGTCCATTCCGGCAGATGTACAGAGATCTGTGTGGGAACCTTTGGTCTCCTTTGGCTATGTACACACAAGGAGATCTACAATACACCCCGGGAGATGTACACACTGGAAGATCTACAGAGATCTGTGTGGGAACATGTGTTCCCCTTTGGCTATGTACACATCGGGAGACCTACAGATATCTGTGTGGGAACATGTGTTCCCCTTTGGCTATGTACATACCGGGAGACCTACAGAGATCTGTGGGGGTATTTGTGGTCTACTTTGCCTATGTACATACCGGGAGATCTACAGAGATCCGTCAGAGAACCTGTGGTCTCCTTTGGCTATGTAAACACCGGGAGATCTACAGAGATCTGCGGGGGAACCTGTAGTCCCCTTTGGGTATCTACACACCAGGAGATCTTCAGTACACCCAGGAAGATGTACATACCGGGAGATCTACAGAGATCTGTGGGGGAACCTGTGGTCCCCTTTGGCTACGTACAGACCAGGAGATCTACAGTACACCCAGGGAGATGTAAACACGGGAGATCTACAGAGATCTGTGTAGGAACCTGTGGTCCCTTTGGCTATGTAAATCCCAGGAGATCTCTGTAGCTACGTACACACAAGGAGATCTACAGTACACCCCGGGAGATGTACACACTGGAAGATCTACATAGATCTGTGTGGGAACCTTTGGTCTCCTTTGGCTATGTACATGCCAGGAGATCTACAGAGATCTGTGGGGGTTCCTGTGGTCCCCTTTGGCTATGTACACACCAGGAGATCTACAGTACACACCAGGAGATGTACATATTGGGAAATCTACAGAGATCTGCAGGGGAGTCTGTGGTCTCCTTTGGCTATGTACACACCAGTAGATCTGCAGAGATCTGTGGGAGAACCTGTGGTCCCCTTTGGCTATGTACACACCAGGAGATCTACTGTACACACCAGGAGATGTACATACCGGGAGATCTGCATAGATCTATAGGGGAACCTGTTGTCTCCTTTGGCTATGTACACACCAGGAGATCTACAGAGATCTGTAGGGGAATCTGTGGTCTCCTTTGGCTATGTACACACCAGGAGATCTACAGAGATCTGTGGGAGAACCTGTTGTCCCCTTTGGCTATGTACATGCCGGGAGATCTACAAAGATCTGTGGGGAAAACTGTGGTCCCCTTTCGCTATGTACACAGCAGGAGATCTACAGTACACCCTGGAAGATGTACACACTGGGAGATCTACAGAGATCTGTGGTGGAACATGTGGTCCCCTTTGGTTATATACACACAAGGAGATCTACAGTGCACATCGGGAGATGTACACACTGGCAGATCTACAGAAATCTGTGTGGGAACATGTGGTCCCCTTTGGCTATGTACATACCACGAGATCTACAGAGATCTGTGGGGGAACCTGTGGTCCCCTTTCGCTATGTACATACTGGGAGATCTACAGAGATCTGTGGGGGAACATGGTATCCCCTTTGGCTATGTACACACCAGGAGATCTACAGAGATCTGTAGGGGAATCTGTGGTCTCCTTTGGCTATGTACACACCAGGAGATCTACAGAGATCTGTGGGAGAACCTGTGGTCTCCTTTGGCTATGTAAACACTGGGAGATCTACAGAGATCTGCAGAAGAACCTGTAATCCCCTTTGGGTATGTACACACCAGGAGATCTTCAGTACACCCAGGGAGATGTACATACCGGGAGATCTATAGAGATCTGTGGAGGAACCTGTGGTCCCCTTTGGCTATGTACATACCGGCAGATCTACAGAGATCTGTGGGGGAACCTTTGGTATCCTTTGGCTATGTACTCACCAGAAGATATACAGTACATCCCGGGAGATGTACACACCAGGAGATCTATAGACATCTGTGGGGGAACCTATGGTCCCCTTTCGCTATGTACACAGCAGGAGATCTACAGTACACCCTGGAAGATGTACACACTGGGAGATCTACAGAGATCTGTGGTGGAACATGTGGTCCCCTTTGGTTATATACACACAAGGAGATCTACAGTACACATCGGGAGATGTACACACTGGCAGATCTACAGAAATCTGTGTGGGAACATGTGGTCCCCTTTGGCTATGTACATACCACGAGATCTGCAGAGATCTGTGGGGGAACCTGTGGTCCCCTTTGGCTATGTACATACTGGGAGATCTACAGAGATCTGTGGGGGAACATGGTGTCCCCTTTGGCTATGTACACACCAGGAGATCTACAGTACACCCAAGGAAATGTACGCACTGGGAGATCTACAGAGATCTGTGGAGTAATCTGTGGTCTCCTTTGGCTATGTACATACCAGGAGACCGACAGAGATATGTGGGGGAACCTGTGGTCCCTTTTGGCTAATTACATACCGGGAGATCTTCAGAGATCTGTGGGGGAACCTGTGGTCTCCATTGGCTATGTACACACCGGGAGATCTACAGAGATCTATGGGGGAACATGCGTTCTCCTTTGGCTATGTAAACACTGGGAGATCTACGGAGATCTTTGGGGGAACCTGTGGTCCCCTTCGGCTATGTACACACCAGGAGATCTACAGTACACCCCAGGAGATGTACACACCAGGAGATCTACAGAGATCTGTGGCGGAACCTGTGGTCCCCTTTCGCTATGTACATACTGGGAGATCTACAGAGATCTGTGGGGGAACCTGTGGTCTCATTTGTCTATGTACACACCTGGAGATCTAAAAAGATCTGCGGGGAACCTGTGGTCCCCTTTGGCTATGTACAGACCAGGAGATCTACAGTACACCCAGGGAGATGTACACACTGGGAGAAATACAGAGATCTGTGTAGGAACCTGTGGTCCCCTTTGGCTATGTACAGACCAGGAGATCTACAGTACACCCAGGGAGACGTACACACTGGGAGATCTACAGAGATCTGTGGAGTAATCTGTGGTCTCCTTTGGCTATGTACATACCAGGAGACCGACAGAGATATGTGGGGGAACATGTGGTCCCTTTTGGCTAATTACATACCGGGAGATCTTCAGAGATCTGTGAGAGAACCTGTGGTCCCATTTGGCTATGTAAACAACAGGAGATCTACAATACACAACGTGAGATGTACATACTGGGAGATCTACAGAGATCTGTGGGGGAACCTGTTGTCTCCTTTGGCTATGTACACACCAGAAGATATACAGTACACCCCGGGAGATGTACACACTGGGAGATTGACAGAGATCTGCAGGGGAACCTGTGGTCTCCTTTGGCTATGTACACACCAGAAGATCTATAGTACACCCAGGGAGATGTAAACACCGGGAGATCTACAGAGATCTGTGTGGGAACCTTTTGGTCTCCTTTGGCTATGTACACACTAGGAGATCTACAGAGATCTATGGGGGAACCTGTGGTCCCCTTTGGCTATGTACTCACCAGGAGATCTACAGTACACCTCAGGAGATGTACACACCAGGAGATCTACAGAGATCTGTGGAGGAATCGGTGGTCCCAGTTGGCTATGCACATACCGGGTACCTATAGAAATCTGTGGCGGAACCTGTGGTCCCCTTTGGCTATGTGCATACCGGGAGATCTACAGAGATCTGTGGGGGAACCTGTGGTCTCCTTTGGCTATGTACACACTGGGAGATCTACAGAGATCTGAGGGGAAACTGTGGTCCCCTTTGGCTATGTACAGACCAGGCGATCTACAGTACACCCAGGGAGATGTACACACTGGGAGATCTACAGAGATCTGTGTAGGAACCTGTGGTTCCCTTTGGCTATGTAAATCCCAGGAGATCTACAGAGATCTCTGGGGAAACCAGTGGTACACTTTGGCTATGTCCATACCGGCAGATCTACAGAGATCCGTGCGGGAACCTTTGGTCTCCTTTGGCTATGTACACACCAGGAGATCTACAGAGATCTGTGGGGGTTCCTGTGGTCCCCTTTGGCTATGTACACACCAGGAGATCTACAGTACACACCAGGAGATGTACATACCGGGAGATCTACAGAGATCTGCAGGGGGTCTGTGGTCTCCTTTGGCTATGTACACATCAGGAGATCTACAGAGATATGTGGGAGAACCTGTGGTCCCCTTTTGCTATGTTCACACCAGGAGATCTACAGTACACACCAGGAGATGTACATACCGGGATCTACATAGATCTACAGGGGAACCTGTTGTCTCCTTTGGCTATGTACACACCAGGAGATCTACAGAGATCTGTAGGGGAATCTGTGGTCTCCTTTGGCTATGTACACACCAGGAGCTCTACAGAGATCTGTGGGAGAACCTGTGGTCCCCTTTGGCTATGTACACACCACAAGATCTACAATACACACCAGGAGATGTACATACCGGGAGATCTACAGAGATCTGTGGGGGAACCTGTGGTCTCCTTTGGCTATGTACACACCAGAAGATATACAGTATACCCTGGGAGATGTACAGACCGGGAGATTGACAGAGATCTGCAGGGGAAACTGTGGTCCCCTTTCGCTATGTACACTCCAGGAGATCTACAGTATACCCTGGGAGATATACACACCGGGAGACTGACAGAGATCTGCAAGGGAACCAGTGGACCCCTTTGACTAAGTATACACAAGCAGATCTACAGTACACCCCGGGAGATGAACACACTGGGAGAATTACAGAGATCTGTGTGGGAACATGTGTTCCCCTTTGGCTATGTACATACCGGGAGACCTACATACATCTGTGGGGGTATCTGTGGGCTCCTTTGGCTAAGTACATACCGGGAGATCTACAGAGATCTGAGGGGGAACCTGTGGTCTCCTTTGGCTATGTAAACACTGGGAGATCTACAGAGATCTGCGGAAGTACCTGTAGTCCCCTTTGGGTATGTACACACCAGGAGATCTTCAGTACACCCAGGGAGATGTACATACCGGGAGATCTATAGAGATCTGTGGAGGAACCTGTGGTCCCCTTTGGCTATGTACATACCGGCTGATCTACAGAGATCTGTGGGGGAACCTTTGGTCTCCTTTGGCTATGTACACACCAGTCGATATACAGTACATCCCGGGAGATGTACACACCAGGAGATCTACAGACATCTGTGGGGGAACCTATGGTCCCCTTTCGCTATGTACACACCAGGAGATCTACAGTACACCCTGGAAGATGTACACACTGGGAGATCTACAGAGATCTGCGGTGGAACCTGTGGTCCCCTTTGGCTATGTACACACCAGGAGATCTACAGTACACCGTGGGAGATGTACACACCGGGAGATCGACAGAGATCTGCAGGGGACCCTGTGGTCCCCTTTGGCTAAGTACACACAAGGAGATCTACAGTACACCCCGGGAGATGTACACACTGGAAGATCAACAGAGATCTGTGTGGGAACAGGTGTTCCCCTTTGGCTATGTACACATCGGGAGACCTACAGATATCTGTGTGGGAACATGTGTTCCCCTTTGGCTATGTACATACCGGGAGACCTACAGAGATCTGTGGGGGTATTTGTGGTCTACTTTGCCTATGTACATACCGGGAGATCTACAGAGATCCGTCAGAGAACCTGTGGTCTCCTTTGGCTATGTAAACACCGGGAGATCTACAGAGATCTGCGGGGGAACCTGTAGTCCCCTTTGGGTATCTACACACCAGGAGATCTTCAGTACACCCAGGAAGATGTACATACCGGGAGATCTACAGAGATCTGTGGGGGAACCTGTGGTCCCCTTTGGCTACGTACAGACCAGGAGATCTACAGTACACCCAGGGAGATGTAAACACGGGAGATCTACAGAGATCTGTGTAGGAACCTGTGGTCCCTTTGGCTATGTAAATCCCAGGAGATCTCTGTAGCTAAGTACACACAAGGAGATCTACAGTACACCCCGGGAGATGTACACACTGGAAGATCTACATAGATCTGTGTGGGAACCTTTGGTCTCCTTTGGCTATGTACACGCCAGTAGATCTGCAGAGATCTGTGGGAGAACCTGTGGTCCCCTTTGGCTATGTACACACCAGGAGATCTACTGTACACACCAGGAGATGTACATACCGGGAGATCTGCATAGATCTATAGGGGAACCTGTTGTCTCCTTTGGCTATGTACACACCAGGAGATCTACAGAGATCTGTAGGGGAATCTGTGGTCTCCTTTGGCTATGTACACACCAGGAGATCTACAGAGATCTGTGGGAGAACCTGTTGTCCCCTTTGGCTATGTACATGCCGGGAGATCTACAAAGATCTGTGGGGAAACCTGTGGTCCCCTTTCGCTATGTACACAGCAGGAGATCTACAGTACACCCTGGAAGGTATACACACTGGGATATCTACAGAGATCTGTGGTGGAACATGTGGTCCCCTTTGGTTATATACACACAAGGAGATCTACAGTACACATCGGGAGATGTACACACTGGCAGATCTACAGAAATCTGTGTGGGAACATGTGGTCCCCTTTGGCTATGTACATACCACGAGATCTACAGAGATCTGTGGGGGAACCTGTGGTCCCCTTTCGCTATGTACATACTGGGAGATCTACAGAGATCTGTGGGGGAACATGGTGTCCCCTTTGGCTATGTACACACCAGGAGATCTACAGTACACCCAAGGAAATGTACGCACTGGGAGATCTACAGAGATCTGTGGAGTAATCTGTGGTCTCCTTTGGCTATGTACATACCAGGAGACCGACAGAGATATGTGGGGGAACCTGTGGTCCCTTTTGGCTAATTACATATCGGGAGATCTTCAGAGATCTGTGGGGGAACCTGTGGTCTCCATTGGCTATGTACACACCGGGAGATCTACAGAGATCTATGGGGGAACATGCGTTCTCCTTTGGCTATGTAAACACTGGGAGATCTACGGAGATCTTTGGGGGAACCTGTGGTCCCCTTCGGCTATGTACACACCAGGAGATCTACAGTACACCCCAGGAGATGTACACACCAGGAGATCTACAGAGATCTGTGGCAGAACCTGTGGTTCCCTTTGGCTATGTAAATCCCAGGAGATCTACAGAGATCTCTGGGGAAAACTGTGGTCCCCTTTGGCTATGTCCATACCGGCAGATCTACAGAGATCTGTGTGGGAACCTTTGGTCTCATTTGGCTATGTACACACCGGGAGATCTACAGAGATCTGTGGGGGTTCCTGTGGTCCCCTTTGGCTATGTACACACCAGGAGATCTACAGAGATCTGCAGGGGACCCTGTGGTCCCCTTTGGCTAAGTACACACAAGGAGATCTACAATACACCCCGGGAGATGTACACACTGGAAGATCTACAGAGATCTGTGTGGGAACATGTGTTCCCTTTTGGCTATGTACACATCGGGAGACCTACAGATATCTGTGTGGGAACATGTGTTCCCCTTTGGCTATGTACATACCGGGAGACCTACAGAGATCTGTGGGGGTATTTGTGGTCTACTTTGCCTATGTACATACCGGGAGATCTACAGAGATCCGTCAGAGAACCTGTGGTCTCCTTTGGCTATGTAAACACCGGGAGATCTACAGAGATCTGCGGGGGAACCTGTAGTCCCCTTTGGGTATCTACACACCAGGAGATCTTCAGTACACCCAGGAAGATGTACATACCGGGAGATCTACAGAGATCTGTGGGGGAACCTGTGGTCCCCTTTGGCTATGTACAGACCAGGAGATCTACAGTACACCCAGGGAGATGTAAACACGGGAGATCTACAGAGATCTGTGTAGGAACCTGTGGTCCCTTTGGCTATGTAAATCCCAGGAGATCTCTGTAGCTAAGTACACACAAGGAGATCTACAGTACACCCCGGGAGATGTACACACTGGAAGATCTACATAGATCTGTGTGGGAACCTTTGGTCTCCTTTGGCTATGTACATGCCAGGAGATCTACAGAGATCTGTGGGGGTTCCTGTGGTCCCCTTTGGCTATGTACACACCAGGAGATCTACAGTACACACCAGGAGATGTACATATCGGGAAATCTACAGAGATCTGCAGGGGAGTCTGTGGTCTCCTTTGGCTATGTACACACCAGTAGATCTGCAGAGATCTGTGGGAGAACCTGTGGTCCCCTTTGGCTATGTACACACCAGGAGATCTACTGTACACACCAGGAGATGTACATACCGGGAGATCTGCATAGATCTATAGGGGAACCTGTTGTCTCCTTTGGCTATGTACACACCAGGAGATCTACAGAGATCTGTAGGGGAATCTGTGGTCTCCTTTGGCTATGTACACACCAGGAGATCTACAGAGATCTGTGGGAGAACCTGTTGTCCCCTTTGGCTATGTACATGCCGGCAGATCTACAAAGATCTGTGGGGAAACCTGTGGTCCCCTTTCGCTATGTACACAGCAGGAGATCTACAGTACACCCTGGAAGATGTACACACTGGGAGATCTACAGAGATCTGTGGTGGAACATGTGGTCCCCTTTGGTTATATACACACAAGGAGATCTACAGTACACATCGGGAGATGTACACACTGGCAGATCTACAGAAATCTGTGTGGGAACATGTGGTCCCCTTTGGCTATGTACATACCACGAGATCTACAGAGATCTGTGGGGGAATCTGTGGTCCACTTTCGCTATGTACATACTGGGAGATCTACAGAGATCTGTGGGAGAACCTGTGGTCCCCTTTGGCTATGTACACACCAGGAGATCTACAGTACACACCAGGAGATGTACATACCGGGAGATCTACATAGATCTATAGGGGAACCTGTTGTCTCCTTTGGCTATGTACAAACCAGGAGATCTACACAGATCTGTTCGGGAATCTGTGGTCTCCTTTGGCTATGTACACACCAGGAGATCTACAGAGATCTGTGGGAGAACCTGTGGTCCCCTTTGGCTATGACCATGCCGGGAGATCTACAAAGATCTGTGGGGAAACCTGTGGTCCCCTTTGGCTTTGTTCATACCGGGAGATCTACAGAGATCTGAGGGGTTCCTGTTGTCCCCTTTGGCTATGTACACACCAGGAAATCTACAGTATACACCAGGAGATGTACATACCGGGAGATCTACAGAGATATGCAGGGGAGTCTGTGGTCTCCTTTGGCTATGTACACACCAGGGGATCTACAGAGATCTGTGAGAGAACCTGTGGTCCCATTTGGCTATGTACACAACAGGAGATCTACAATACACAACGTGAGATGTACATACCGGGAGATCTTCAGAGATCTGTGGGGGAACCTGTGGTCTCCTTTGGCTATGTACACACCGGGAGATCTACAGAGATCTGCGGGGAACCTGTGGTCCCCTTTGGCTATGTACAGACCAGGAGATCTACAGTACACCCAGGGAGATGTACACACCGGGAGATGTAAAGAGATCTGTGGGGGAACCTGTGGTCCCCTTTGGCTATGTACACACCAGGAGATCTACAGTACACCCCAGGAGATGTACACACCAGGAGATCTACAGAGATCTGTGGAGGAATCTGTGGTCCCCGTTGGCTATGCACATACCGGGAGACCTACATAAATATGTGGCAGAACCTGTGGTCCCCTTGGGCTATGTGCATACCGGGAGATCTACAGAGATCTGTGGGGGAACCTGTGGTCTCCTTTGGCTATGTACACACCGGGAGATCTACAGAGATCTGCGGGGAACCTGTGGTCCCCTTTGGCTATGTACAGACCAGGAGATCTACAGTACACCCAGGGAGATGTAAACACTGGGAGATGTACAGAGATCTGTGTGGGAACCTGTGGTTATGTAAATCCCAGGAGATATACAGAGATCTCTGGGTAAACCTGTGGTCCCCTTTGGCTATGTCCATACCGGCAGATCTACAGAGATCTGTGTGGGAACCTTTGGTCTCCTTTGGCTATGAACACACTGGGAGATCTACAGAGATCTGTGGGGGTTCCTGTGGTCCCCTTTGGCTATGTACACACCAGGAGATGTACATACCGGGAAATCTACAGAGATCTGAAGGGGAGTCTGTGGTCTCCTTAGGCTATGTACACACCAGGAGATCTACAGCGATCTGTGGGAGAACCTGTGGTCCCCTTTGGCTATGTACACACCAGGAGATCTACAGTACACACCAGGAGATGTACATACCGGGAGATCAACATAGATCTATAGGGTTACCTGTTGTCTCCTTTGGCTATGTACACACCAGGAGATCTACAGAGATCTGTAGGGGAATCTGTGGTCTTCTTTGGCTATGTACACCCCAGGAGATCTACAGAGATCTGTGGGAGAACCTGTGGTCCCCTTTGGCTATGTACACACCACAAGATCTACAATACACACCAGGAGATGTACTTACCGGGAGATCTACAGAGATCTGTGGGGGAACCTGTGGTCTCCTTTGGCTATGTACACACCAGAAGATATACAGTATACCCTGAGAGATGTACACACCGGATGATTGACAGAGTTCTGCAGGGGAAACTGTGGTCCCCTTTGGCTATGTACACTCCAGGAGATCTACAGTATACCCTGGGAGATATACGCACCGGGAGATTGACAGAGATCTGCAAGGGAACCAGTGGACCCCTTTGACTAAGTATACACAAGGAGATCTACAGTACACCCCAGGAGATAAACACACTGGGAGATCTACAGAGATCTGTGTGGGTACATGTGTTCCCCTTTGGCTATGTACATACCGGGAGACCTACAAAGATCTGTGGGGGTATCTGTGGGCTCCTTTGGCTAAGTACATACTGGGAGATCTACAGAGATCTGAGGGGGAACCTGTGGTCTCCTTTGGCTATGTAAACAATGGGAGATCTACAGAGATCTGCGGAAGAACCTGTAGTCCCCTTTGGGTATGTACACACCAGGAGATCTTCAGTACACCCAGGGAGATGTACATACCGAGAGATCCATAGAGATCTGTGGAGGAACCTGTGGTCCCCTTTGGCTATCTACATACCGGCAGATCTACAGAGATCTGTGCGGGAACCTTTGGTCTCCTTTGGCTATGTACACACCAGAAGATATACAGTACATCCCGCGAGATGTACACACCAGGAGATCTACAGACATTTGTGGGGGAACCTATGGTCCCCTTTAGCTATGTACACACCAGGAGATCTACAGTACACAACAGAGGATGTACACACTGGGAGATCTACAGAGATCTGCGGTGGAACCTGTGGTCCCCTTTGGCTACGTACACACCAGGAGATCTACAGTACACCCTGGGAGATGTACACACTGGGAGATCGACAGAGATCTAAGTACACACAAGGATATCTACAGTACACCCCGGGAGATGTACACACTGTAAGATCTACAGAGATCTGTGAGGGAACATGTGGTCCACTTTGACTATGTACATACCGGGAGACCTACAGAGATCTGTGGGGGTATCTGTGGTCTCCTTTGCCTATGTACATACCGGGAGATCTACAGAGAACCGTCACAGAACCTGTGGTCTCCTTTGGCTATGTAAACACCGGGAGATCTACAGAGATCTGCGGGGGAACCTGTAGTCCCCTTTGGGTATGTACACACCAGCAGATCTTCAGTACACTCAGGAAGATGTACATACCCGGGAGATCTACAGAGATCTGAGGAGGAACCTGTGGTCCCCTTTGGCTATGTACATACCGGCAGATCAACAGAGAACTGAGGGGGAACCTTTGGTCTCCTTTGGCTATGTATATACCGGGAGATCTACAGCGATCTGCGGCAGAACCTGTGGTCCCCTTTGGCTATGTACACACCAGGAGAACTACAGTACACACCGGGAGATATACATACCGGGAGATCTACAGAGATCTGTAGGGGAACCTGTGGTCTCCTTTGGCTATGTACATATTAAGAAATCTACAGAGATCTGTGAGGGAACCTGTGGTCCCCTTTGCTATGTTTAAACTGGGAGATCTACAGAGATCTGTAGGGGAACGTGTGGTCCCCTTTGGCTATGTACATATCGGGAGACCTACAGAGATCTGTGGGGGTATCTGTGGTCTCCTTTAGCTATGTACATACCGGGAGATCTACAGAGATCCATGGGGGAACCTGTGGTCTCCTTTGGCTATGTAAACACCGGGAGATCTACAGAGATCTGCGGGGAAACCTGTAGTCCTCTTTGGGTATGTACAGACCAGGAGATCTTCAGTACACCCAGGAAGATGTACATACCGGGAGATCTACAGAGATCTGTGGAGGAACCTATGGTCCCCTTTGGCTATGTACACACCAGGAGAACTACAGTACACACAGGGAGATATACATACTGGGAGATCTACAGAGATCTGTTTGGGAAACTGTGGTCTCCTTTGGCTATGTATACAGTAAGAAATCTACAGAGATCTGTGAGGGAACCTGTGGTCCCCTTGGCTATGTATAAACTGGGAGATCTACAGAGATCTGTAGGGGAATGTCTGGTCCCCTTTGGCTATGTACATACCGGGAGACCTACAGAGATCTGTGCTGGTACCTGTGGTCCCCTGTGGCTATGTAAATACTGAGAGATCTGTGGGGAAACCTGTGGTCTCCTTTGGCTATGTAAACACTGGGAGATCTACAGAGATCTGCGGGGGAACCTGTGGTCACCTTTGGGTATGTACACATCAGGAGATCTACAGTACACCCAGGAAGACGAACACACTGGGAGATCTACAGAGATCTGTGGAGGAACCTGTGTTCCCCTTTGACTATGTACATACAGGCAGATCTACAGAGATCTGTGGGGAACTTTGGTCTCCTTTGGCTATGTATACACCAGGAGATCTACAGCAATCTGCAGGGGAACCTGTGGTCCCCATAGGCTATGTACACACCAGGAGAACTACAGTACACACTGGGAGATATACATACTGGGAGATCTACAGAGATCTGTAGGGGAACCTGTGGTCTCCTTTGGCTATGTACACAGTAAGAAATCTACAGAGATCTGCGAGGGAACCTATGGTCCCCATGGCTATGTATATACTGGGAGATCTACAGCGATCTGTAGGGGAACATCTGGTCCCCTTGGCTATGTACATACCGGGAGACCTACAGAGATCTGTGTGGGTACCTGTGGTCCGCTGTGGCTATGTACATACCGGGAGATCTACAGAGATCTGTGGGGGAACCTGTGGTCTCCTTTGGCTATGTAAACACTGGGAGATCTACAGAGATCTGTGGGGGAACCTTTGGTCACCTCTGGGTATGTACACACCAGGAGATCTACAGTACACCCAGGGAGATGTACACACGGGATATCTACAGAGATCTGTAGAGGAACCTGTGTTCCCCTTTGGCTATGCACATACCGGCACATCTCCAGAAATCTGTGGGGAACTTTGGTCTCCTTTGGCTATGTATACACCAGGAGATCTACAGCAATCTGCAGGGGAACCTGTGGTCCCCTTTGGCTATGTACACACCAGGAGAACTACAGTACACACCAGGAGATGTACACACTGGGAGATCTACAGAGATCTGTGGTGGAACATGTGGTCCCCTTTGGTTATGTACACACAAGGAGATCTACAGTACACATCGGGAGATGTACACACTGGCAGATCTACAGAAATCTGTGTGGGAACATGTGGTCCCCTTTGGCAATGTGCATACCGGGAGATCTACAGAGATCTGTGGGGGAACCTGTGGTCCCCTTTGGCTATGTACATACTGGGAGATCTACAGAGATCTGTGGGGGAACTTGGTTCCCCTATGGCTATGTACACACCAGGAGATCTGCAGTACACCTGAGGAAATGTACACACTGGGAGATCTACAGAGATCTGTGGAGTAATCTGTGGTCCCTTTGGCTATGTACATACCAGGAGACCTACAGAGATATGTGGGGGAACATGTGGTTCCTTTTGGCTAATTACATACCGGGAGATCTTCAGAGATCTGTGGGGGAACCTGTGGTCTCCATTGGCTATGTACACACCGGGAGATCTACAGAGATCTATGGGGGAACATGTGGTCTCCTTTGGCTATGTAAACACTGGGAGATCTACAGAGATCTGTGGGGGAATCTGTGGTCCCCTTTGGCTATGTACACACCAGGAGATCTACAGTACACCCCAGGAGATGTACACACCAGGAGATCTACAGAGATCTGTGGCGGAACCTGTGGTCCCCTTTCGCTATGTACATACTGTGAGTTCTACAGAGATCTGTGAGGGAACCTGTGGTCTCATTTGTCTATGTACACACCGGGAGATCTACAAAGATCTGCGGGTCACCTGTGGTCCCCTTTGGCTATGTACAGACCAGGAGATCTACAGTACACCCAGGGAGATGTACACACTGGGAGATATACAGAGATCTGTGTAGGAACCTGTGGTCCCCTTTGGCTATGTACATGCCGGGAGATCTACAAAGATCTGTGGGGAAACCTGTGGTCCCCTTTGGCTTTGTACATACCGGCAGATCTACAGAGATCTGTGCGGGAACTTTTGGTTTCCTTTGGCTATGTACACACCGGGAGATCTACAGAGATCTGCGGGGTTCCTGTGGTCCCCTTTGGTTATGTACACACCAGGAAATCTACAGTATACACCAGGAGATGTACATACCGGGAGATCTACAGAGATCTGTAGGGGAGTCTGTGGTCTCCTTTGGCTATATTACACACCAGGGGATCTACAGCGATCTGTGAGAGAACCTGTGCTCCCATTTGGCTATGTACACAACAGGAGATCTACAATACACAACGTGAGATGTACATACCGGGAGATCTACAGAGATCTGTGGGGGAACCTGTTGTCTCCTTTGGCTATGTACACACCAGAAGATATACAGTACACCCCGGAAGATGTACACACCGGGAGATTGACAGAGATCTGCAGGGGAACCTGTGGTCCCCTTTGGCTATATACAGACCAGGAGATCTACAGTACACCCAGGGAGATTTACACACCGGGAGATCTACAGAGATCTGTGTAGGAACATGTGGTTCCCTTTGGCTATGTAAATCCCAGGAGATCTACAGAGATCTCTGGGGAAAACTGTGGTCCCCTTTGGCTATGTCCATACCGGCAGATCTACAGAGATTTGTGTGGGAACCTTTGGTCTCCTTTGGCTATGTACACACCGGGAGATCTACAGAGATCTGTGGGGGTTCCTGTGGTCCCCTTTGGCTATGTACACACCAGGAGATCCACAGTACACACCAGGAGATGTACATACCGGGAAATTGACAGAGATCTGCAGGGGAGTCTGTGGTCTCCTTTGGCTATGTACACACCAGGAGATCTACAGAGATCTGTGGGAGAACCTGTGGTCCCCTTTGGCTATGTACACACCAGGAGATCTACAGTACACACCAGGAGATGTACATACCGGGAGATCTACATAGATCTATAGGGGAACCTGTTGTCTCCTTTGGCTATGTACACACCAGGAGATCTACAGAGATCTGTTCGGGAATCTCTGGTCTCCTTTGGCTATGTACACACCGGGAGATCTACAGAGATCTGTGGGGGTTCCTGTGGTCCCCTTTGGCTATGTACACACCAGGAGATCCACAGTACACACCAGGAGATGTACATACCGGGAAATTGACAGAGATCTGCAGGGGAGTCTGTGGTCTCCTTTGGCTATGTACACACCAGGAGATCTACAGAGATCTGTGGGAGAACCTGTTGTCCCCTTTGGCTATGTACACACCAGGAGATCTACAGTACACACCAGGAGATGTACATACCGGGAGATCTACATAGATCTATAGGGGAACCTGTTGTCTCCTTTGGCTATGTACACACCAGGAGATCTACAGAGATCTGTTCGGGAATCTGTGGTCTCCTTTGGCTATGTACACACCAGGAGATCTACAAAGATCTGTGGGAGAACCTGTGGTCCCCTTTGGCTATGTACATGCCGGGAGATCTACAAAGATCTGTGGGGAAACCTGTGGTCCCCTTTGGCTTTGTTCATACCGGGAGATCTACAGAGATCTGAGGGGTTCCTGTTGTCCCCTTTGGCTATGTACACACCAGGAAATCTACAGTATACACCAGGAGATGTACATACCGGGAGATCTACAGAGATATGCAGGGGAGTCTGTGGTCTCCTTTGGCTATGTACACACCAGGGGATCTACAGAGATCTGTGAGAGAACCTGTGGTCCCATTTGGCTATGTACACAACAGGAGATCTACAATACACAACGTGAGATGTACATACCGGGATATCTTCAGAGATCTGTGGGGGAACCTGTTGTCTCCATTGGCTATGTACACACCAGAAGATATACAGTACACCCCGGGAGATGTACACACCGGGAGATTGACAGAGATCTGCAGGGGAACCTGTGGTCCCCTTTGGCTATGTACACACCAGGAGATCTACAGTACACCCAGGGAGATGTACACACCGGGAGATCTACAGAGATCTGTGTGGGAACCTTTTGGTCTCCTTTGGCTACGTACACACCGGGAGATCTACAGAGATCTGTGGGGGAACCTGTGGTCCCCTTTGGCTATGTACACACCAGGAGATCTACAGTACACCCCAGGAGATGTACACACCAGGAGATCTACAGAGATCTGTGGAGGAATCTGTGGTCCCCGTTGGCTATGCACATACCGGGAGACCTACATAAATATGTGGCAGAACCTGTGGTCCCCTTGGGCTATGTGCATACCGGGAGATCTACAGAGATCTGTGGGGGAACCTGTGGTCTCCTTTGGCTATGTACACACCGGGAGATCTACAGAGATCTGCGGGGAACCTGTGGTCCCCTTTGGCTATGTACAGACCAGGAGATCTACAGTACACCCAGGGAGATGTACACACCGGGAGATGTACAGAGATCTGTGTGGGAACCTGTGGTTATGTAAATCCCAGGAGATATACAGAGATCTCTGGGGAAACCTGTGGTCCCCTTTGGCTATGTCCATACCGGCAGATCTACAGAGATCTGTGTGGGAACCTTTGGTCTCCTTTGGCTATGTACACACTGGGAGATCTACAGAGATCTGTGGGGGTTCCTGTGGTCCCCTTTGGCTATGTACACACCAGGAGATGTACATACCGGGAAATCTACAGAGATCTGAAGGGGACTCTGTGGTCTCCTTTGGCTATGTACACACCAGGAGATCTACAGCGATCTGTGGGAGAACCTGTGGTCCCCTTTGGCTATGTACACACCAGGAGATCTACAGTACACACCAGGAGATGTACATATCGGGAGATCTACATAGATCTATAGGGTTACCTGTTGTCTCCTTTGGCTATGTACACACCAGGAGATCTACAGAGATCTGTAGGGGAATCTGTGGTCTTCTTTGGCTATGTACACACCAGGAGATCTACAGAGATCTGTGGGAGAACCTGTGGTCCCCTTTGGCTATGTACACACCACAAGGTCTACAATACACACCAGGAGATGTACTTACCGGGAGATCTACAGAGATCTGTGGGGGAACCTGTGGTCTCCTTTGGCTATGTACACACCAGAAGATATACAGTATACCCTGAGAGATGTACACACCGGGAGATTGACAGAGTTCTGCAGGGGAAACTGTGGTCCCCTTTGGCTATGTACACTCCAGGAGATCTACAGTATACCCTGGGAGATATACGCACTGGGAGATTGACAGAGATCTGCAAGGGAACCAGTGGACCCCTTTGACTAAGTATACACAAGGAGATCTACAGTACACCCCAGGAGATAAACACACTGGGAGATCTACAGAGATCTGTGTGGGAACATGTGTTCCCCTTTGGCTATGTACATACCGGGAGACCTACATAGATCTGTGGGGGTATCTGTGGGCTCCTTTGGCTAAGTACATACTGGGAGAGCTACAGAGATCTGAGGGGGAACCTGTGGTCTCCTTTGGCTATGTAAACAATGGGAGATCTACAGAGATCTGCGGAAGAACCTGTAGTCCCCTTTGGGTATGTACACACCAGGAGATCTTCAGTACACCCAGGGAGATGTACATACCGAGAGATCCATAGAGATCTGTGGAGGAACCTGTGGTCCCCTTTGGCTATGTACATACCGGCAGATCTACAGAGATCTGTGGGGGAACCTTTGGTCTCCTTTGGCTATGTACACACCAGAAGATATACAGTACATCCCGGGAGATGTACACACCAGGAGATCTACAGACATTTGTGGGGGAACCTATGGTCCCCTTTAGCTATGTACACACCAGGAGATCTACAGTACACAACAGAGGATGTACACACTGGGAGATCTACAGAGATCTGCGGTGGAACCTGTGGTCCCCTTTGGCTATGTACACACCAGGAGATCTACAGTACACCCTGGGAGATGTACACACTGGGAGATCGACAGAGATCTAAGTACACACAAGGATATCTACAGTACACCCCGGGAGATGTACACACTGTAAGATCTACAGAGATCTGTGAGAGAACATGTGGTCCACTTTGACTATGTACATACCGGGAGACCTACAGAAATCTGTGGGGGTATCTGTGGTCTCCTTTGGCTATGTACATACCGGGAGATCTACAGAGAACAGTCACAGAACCTGTGGTCTCCTTTGGCTATGTAAACACCGGGAGATCTACAGAGATCTGCGGGGGAACCTGTAGTCCCCTTTGGGTATGTACACACCAGGAGATCTTCAGTACACCCAGGAAGATGTACATACCGGGAGATCTACAGAGATCTGAGGAGGAACCTGTGGTCCCCTTTGGCTATGTACATACCGGCAGATCAACAGAGAACTGAGGGGGAACCTTTGGTCTCCTTTGGCTATGTATATACCGGGAGATCTACAGCGATCTGCGGCAGAACCTGTGGTCCCGTTTGGCTATGTACATACCAGGAGAACTACAGTACACACCGGGAGATATACATACCGGGAGATCTACAGAGATCTGTAGGGGAACCTGTGGTCTCCTTTGGCTATGTACATATTAAGAAATCTACAGAGATCTGTGAGGGAACCTGTGGTCCCCTTTGCTATGTTTAAACTGGGAGATCTACAGAGATCTGTAGGGGAACGTGTGGTCCCCTTTGGCTATGTACATATCGGGAGACCTACAGAGATCTGTGGGGGTATCTGTGGTCTCCTTTAGCTATGTACATACCGGGAGATCTACAGAGATCCATGGGGGAACCTGTGGTCTCCTTTGGCTATGTAAACACCGGGAGATCTACAGAGATCTGCGGGGAAACCTGTAGTCCTCTTTGGGTATGTACAGAGTAGAGATCTTCAGTACACCCAGGAAGATGTACATACCGGGAGATCTACAGAGATCTGTGGAGGAACCTATGGTCCCCTTTGGCTATGTACACACCAGGAGAACTACAGTACACACCGGGAGATATACATACTGGGAGATCTACAGAGATCTGTTTGGGAAACTGTGGTCTCCTTTGGCTATGTATACAGTAAGAAATCTACAGAGATCTGTGAGGGAACCTGTGGTCCCCTTGGCTATGTATAAACTGGGAGATCTACAGAGATCTGTAGGGGAATGTCTGGTCCCCTTTGGCTATGTACATACCGGGAGACCTACAGAGATCTGTGCGGGTACCTGTGGTCCCCTGTGGCTATGTACATACTGAGAGATCTACAGAGATCTGTGGGGAAACCTGTGGTCTCCTTTGGCTATGTAAACACTGGGAGATCTACAGAGATCTGCGGGGGAACCTGTGGTCACCTTTGGGTATGTACACATCAGGAGATCTACAGTACACCCAGGAAGATGAACACACTGGGAGATCTACAGAGATCTGTGGAGGAACCTGTGTTCCCCTTTGACTATGTACATACAGGCAGATCTACAGAGATCTGTGGGGAACTTTGGTCTCTTTTGGCTATGTATACACCAGGAGATCTACAGCAATCTGCAGGGGATCCTGTGGTCCCCATAGGCTATGTACACACCAGGAGAACTACAGTACACACTGGGAGATATACATACTGGGAGATCTACAGAGATCTGTAGGGGAACCTGTGGTCTCCTTTGGCTATGTACACAGTAAGAAATCTACAGAGATCTGCGAGGGAACCTATGGTCACCATGGCTATGTATATACTGGGAGATCTACAGCGATCTGTAGGGGAACATCTGGTCCCCTTGGCTATGTACATGCCGGGAGACCTACAGAGATCTGTGTGGGTACCTGTGGTCCGCTGTGGCTATGTCCATACCGGGAGATCTACAGAGATCTGTGGGGGAACCTGTGGTCTCCTTTGGCTATGTAAACACTGGGAGATCTACAGAGATCTGTGGGGGAACCTTTGGTCACCTTTGGGTATGTACACACCAGGAGATCTACAGTACACCCAGGGAGATGTACACACGGGATATCTACAGAGATCTGTAGAGGAACCTGTGTTCCCCTTTGGCTATGTACATACCGGCACATCTCCAGAAATCTGTGGGGAACTTTGGTCTCCTTTGGCTATGTATACACCAGGAGATCTACAGCAATCTGCAGGGGAACCTGTGGTCCCCTTTGGCTATGTACACACCAGGAGAACTACAGTACACACCAGGAGATGTACACACTGGGAGATCTACAGAGATCTGTGGTGGAACATGTGGTCCCCTTTGGTTATGTACACACAAGGAGATCTACAGTACACATCGGGAGATGTACACACTGGCAGATCTACAGAAATCTGTGTGGGAACATGTGGTCCCCTTTGGCAATGTGCATACCGGGAGATCTACAGAGATCTGTGGGGGAACCTGTGGTCCCCTTTGGCTATGTACATACTGGGAGATCTACAGAGATCTGTGGGGGAACTTGGTTCCCCAATGGCTATGTACACACCAGGAGATCTGCAGTACACCCGAGGAAATGTACACACTGGGAGATCTACAGAGATCTGTGGAGTAATCTGTGGTCCCTTTGGCTATGTACATACCAGGAGACCTACAGAGATATGTGGGGGAACATGTGGTCCCTTTTGGCTAATTACATACCGGGAGATCTTCAGAGATCTGTGGGGGAACCTGTGGTCTCCATTGGCTATGTACACACCGGGAGATCTACAGAGATCTATGGGGGAACATGTGGTCTCCTTTGGCTATGTAAACACTGGGAGATCTACAGAGATCTGTGGGGGAATCTGTGGTCCCCTTTGGCTATGTACACACCAGGAGATCTACAGTACACCCCAGGAGATGTACACACCAGGAGATCTACAGAGATCTGTGGCGGAACCTGTGGTCCCCTTTCGCTATGTACATACTGTGAGTTCTACAGAGATCTGTGAGGGAACCTGTGGTCTCATTTGTCTATGTACACACCGGGAGATCTACAAAGATCTGCGGGTCACATGTGGTCCCCTTTGGCTATGTACAGACCAGGAGATCTACAGTACACCCAGGGAGATGTACACACTGGGAGATATACAGAGATCTGTGTAGGAACCTGTGGTCCCCTTTGGCTATGTACATGCCGGGAGATCTACAAAGATCTGTGGGGAAACCTGTGGTCCCCTTTGGCTTTGTACATACCGGCAGATCGACAGAGATCTGTGCGGGAACCTTTGGTTTCCTTTGGCAATGTACACACCGGGAGATCTACAGAGATCTGCGGGGTTCCTGTGGTCCCCTTTGGTTATATACACACCAGGAAATCTACAGTATACACCAGGAGATGTACATACCGGGAGATCTACAGAGATCTGTAGGGGAGTCTGTTGTCTCCTTTGGCTATATTACACACCAGGGGATCTACAGCGATCTGTGAGAGAACCTGTGCTCCCATTTGGCTATGTACACAACAGGAGATCTACAATACACAACGTGAGATGTACATACCGGGAGATCTACAGAGATCTGTGGGGGAACCTGTTGTCTCCTTTGGCTATGTACACACCAGAAGATATACAGTACACCCCGGAAGATGTACACACCGGGAGATTGACAGAGATCTGCAGGGGAACCTGTGGTCCCCTTTGGCTATATACAGACCAGGAGATCTACAGTACACCCAGGGAGATGTACACACCGGGAGATCTACAGAGATCTGTGTAGGAACCTGTGGTTCCCTTTGGCTATGTCCATACCGGCAGATCTACAGAGATCCGTGCGGGAACCTTTGGTCTCCTTTGGCTATGAACACACCGGGAGATCTACAGGGATCTGTGGGGGTTCCTGTGGTCCCCTTTGGCTATGTACACACCAGGAGATCTACAGTACACACCAGGAGATGTACATACCGGGAGATCTACAGAGATCTACAGGGGGTCTGTGGTCTCCTTTGGCTATGTACACATCAGGAGATCTACAGAGATCTGTGGGAGAACCTGTGGTCCCTTTTGGCTATGTACACACCAGGAGATCTACAGTACACACCAGGAGATGTAAATACCGGGATCTACATAGATCTATAGGGGAACCTGTTGTCTCCTTTGGCTATGTACACACCAGGAGATCTACAGAGATCTGTAGGGGAATCTGTGGTCTCCTTTGGCTATGTACACACCAGGAGATCTACAGAGATCTGTAGGAGAACCTGTGGTCCCCTTTGGCTATGTACACACCACGAGATCTACAATACACACCAGGAGATGTACATCCCGGGAGATCTACAGAGATCTGTGGGGGAACCTGTGGTCTCCTTTGGCTATGTACACACCAGAAGATATACAGTATACCCTGGGAGATGTACACACCGGGAGATTGACAGAGATCTGCAGGGGAAACTGTGGTCCCCTTTGGCTATGTACACTCCCGGAGATCTACAGTATACCCTGGGAGATATACACACCGGGAGATCGACAGAGATCTGCAAGGGAACCAGTGGACCGCTTTGACTAAGTATACACAAGGAGATCTACAGTACACCCTGGCAGATGAACACACTGGGAGATCTACAGAGATCTGTGTGGGAACATGTGTTCCGCTTTGGCTATGTACATACCGGGAGACCTACATATATCTGTGGGGGTATCTGTGGGCTCCTTTGGCTAAGTACATACTGGGAGATCTATAGAGATCTGAGGGGGAACATGTGGTCTCCTTTCGCTATGTACATACTGTGAGTTTTACAGAGATCTGTGGGGGAACCTGTGGTCTCATTTGTCTATGTACACACCGGGAGATCTACAAAGATCTGTGGGTCACCTGTGGTCCCCTTTGGCTATGTACAGACCAGGAAATCTACAGTACACCCAGGGAGATGTAGACACTGGGAGATATACAGAGATCTGTGTAGGAACCTGTGGTCCCCTTTGGCTATTTACATGTCGGGAGATCTACAAAGATCTGTGGGGAAACCTGTGGTCCCCTTTGGCTTTGTACATACCGGCAGATCTACAGAGATCTGTGCGGGAACTTTTGGTTTCCTTTGGCTATGTACACACCGGGAGATCTACAGAGATCTGCGGGGTTCCTGTGGTCCCCTTTGGTTATGTACACATGAGGAAATCTACAGTATACACCAGGAGATGTACATACCGGGAGATCTACAGAGATCTGTAGGGGAGTCTGTGGTCTCCTTTGGCTATATTACACACCAGGGGATCTACAGAGATCTGTGAGAGAACCTGTGGTCCCATTTGGCTATGTACACAACAGGAGATCTACAATACACAACGTGAGATGTACATACCGGGAGATCTACAGAGATCTGTGGGGGAACCTGTTGTCTCCTTTGGCTATGTACACACCAGGAGATCTACAGTACACCCTGGGAGATGTACACACCGGGAGATCTACAGAGATCTGTGTGGGAACCTTTTGGTCTCCTTTGGCTATGTACACACTGGGAGATCTACAGAGATCTGTGGGGGAACCTGTGGTCCCCTTTGGCTATGTACTCACCAGGAGATCTACAGTACACCCCAGGAGATGTACACACCAGGAGATCTACAGAGATCTGTGGAGGAATCTGTGGTCCCCGTTGGCTATGCACATACCGGGAGACCTATAGAAATCTGTGGCGGAACCTGTGGTCCCCTTTGGCTATGTGAATACTGGGAGATCTACAGAGATCTGTGGGGGAACCTGTGGTCTCCTTTGGCTATGTACACACCGGGAGATCTACAGAGATCTGAGGGGAAACTGTGGTCCCCTTTGGCTATGTACAGACCAGGAGATCTACAGTACACCCAGGGAGATGTACACACCGGGAGATCTACAGAGATCTGTGTAGGAACCTGTGGTTCCCTTTGGCTATGTAAATCCAAGGAGATCTACAGAGATCCCTGGGGAAACCTGTGGTACACTTTGGCTATGTCCATACCGGCAGATCTACAGAGATCCGTGCGGGAACCTTTGGTCTCCTGTGGCTATGAACACACCGGGAGATCTACAGAGATCTGTGGGGGTTCCTGTGGTCCCCTTTGGCTATGTACACACCAGGAGATCTACAGTACACAACGGGAGATGTACATACCGGGAGATCTACAGAGATCTGCAGGGGGTCTGTGGTCTCCTTTGGCTATGTACACACCAGGAGATCTACAGTACACACCAGGAGATGTACATACCGGGATCTACATAGATCTATAGGGGAACCTGTTGTCTCCTTTGGCTATGTACACACCAGGAGATCTACAGAGATCTGTAGGGGAATCTGTGGTCTCCTTTGGCTATGTACACACCAGGAGATCTACAGAGATCTGTAGGAGACCCTGTGGTCCCCTTTGGCTATGTACACACCACGAGATCTACAATACACATCAGGAGATGTACATACCGGGAGATCTACAGAGATCTGTGGGGGAACCTGTGGTCTCCTTTGGCTATGTACACACCAGAAGATATACAGTATACCCTGGGAGATGTACAAACCGGGAGATTGACAGAGATCTGCAGGGGAAACTGTGGTCCCCTTTGGCTATGTACACTCCCGGAGATCTACCATATACCCTGGGAGATGAACACACTGGGAGATCTACAGAGATCTGTGTGGGAACATGTGTTCCGCTTTGGCTATGTACATACCGGGAGATCTACATAGATCTGTGGGGGTATCTGTGGGCTCCTTTGGCTAAGTACATACCGGGAGATCTACAGAGATCTGAGGGGGAACCTGTGGTCTCCTTTGGCTATGTAAACACTGGGAGATCTACAGAGATCTGCGGAAGAACCTGTAGTCCCCTTTGGGTATGTACACACCAGGAGATCTTCAGTACACCCAGGGAGATGTACATACCGGGAGATCTATAGAGATCTGTGGAGGAGCCTGTGGTCCCCTTTGGCTATGTACATACCGGCAGATCCACAGAGATCTGTGGGGGTACCTTTGGTCTCATTTGGCTATGTACACACCAGAAGATATACAGTACATCCAGGGAGATGTACACACCAGGAGATCTACAGACATCTGTGGGGCAACCTATGGTCCCCTTTCGCTATGTACACACGAGGAGATCTACAGTACACCCCGGAGGATGTACACACTGGGAGATCTACAGAGATCTGCGGTGGAACCTGTGGTCCCCTTTGGCTATGTACACACCAGGAGATCTACAGTACACCCTGGGAGATGTACACGCCGGGAGATCGACAGAGATCTGCAGGGGACCCTGTGGTCCCCTTTGGCTAAGTACACACAAGGAGATCTACAGTACACCCTGGAAGATGTACACACTGGGAGATCTACAGAGATCTGTGTGGGAATATGTGTTCCCCTTTGGCTATGTACATATCTGGAGACCTACAGATATCTGTGGGGGAACCTGTGGTTCCCTTTGACTATGTACATACCAGGAGATCTACAGAAATCTGTGTGGGAACATGTGTTCCCCTTTGGCTATGTACATACCGGGAGACCTACAGAGATCTGTGGAGGTATCTGTGGTCTCCTTTGCCTATGTACATTCCGGGAGATCTACAGAGATCCGTCAGGGAACCTGTGGTCTCCTTTGGCTATGTAAACACTGGGAGATCTACAGAGATCTGCAGGGGAACCTGTAGTCCCCTTTGGGTATGTACACACCAGGAGATCTTCAGTACACCCAGGAAGATGTACATACCGGGAGATCTACAGAGATCTGAGGAGGAACCTGTGGTCCCCTTTGGCTATGTACATACCGGCAGATCAACAGAGAACTGTGGGGGAACCTTTGGTCTCCTTTGGCTATGTATATACCGGGAGATCTACAGCGATCTGCGGTGGAACCTGTGGTCCCCTTTGGCTATGTACACACCAGGAGAACTACAGTACACACCGGGAGATATACATACCGGGAGATCTACAGAGATCTGTAGGGGAACCTGTGGTCTCCATTGGCTATGTACATAATAGGAAATCTACAGAGATCTTTGAGGGAACCTTTGGTCCCCTTTGCTATGTATAAACTGGGAGATCTACAGAGATCTGTAGGGGAACGTCTGGTCCCCTTTGGCTATGTACATATCGGGAGACCTACAGAGATCTGTGCGGGTACCTGTGGTCCCCTGTGGCTATGTACATACCAGGAGATCTACAGAGATCTGTGGGGGAACCTGTGGTCTCCTTTGGCTATGTAAACACTGGGAGATCTACAGAGATCTGCAGGGGAACCTGTGGTCACCTTTGGGTATGTACACACCAGGAGATCTACAATACACACCAGGAGATGTACATACTGGGAGATCTACAGAGATCTGTGGGGGAACCTGTGGTCTCCTTTGGCTTTGTACACACCAGAAGATATACAGTATACCCTGGGAGATGTACACACCGGCAGATCTACAGAGGTCTGTGGGGGAACCTTTGGTCTCCTTTGGCTATGTACACACCAGAAGATATACAGTACATCCTGGGAGATGTACACACCAGGAGATCTACAGACATCTGTGGGGGAACCCATGGTCCCCTTTCGCTATGTACACACCAGGAGATCTACAGTACACCCCAGAAGATATACACACTGGGAGATCTACAAAGATCTGCGGTGGAACCTGTGGTCCCCTTTGGCTATGTACACACCAGGAGATCTACAGTACACCCTGGGAGATGTACACACTGGAAGATCTACAGAGGTCTGTGTGGGAACATGTGTTCCCCTTTGGCTTTGTACATATCGGGAGACCTACAGAGATCTTTGGGGGAACCTGTGGTCCCCTTTGACTATGTACATACCAGGAGATCTACAGAGATCTGTGTGGGAACATGTGTTCCCCTTTGGCTATGTACATACCGGGAGACCTAGAGAGATATGTGGGGGTATCTGTGGTCTCCTTTGCCTATGTACATACCAGTAGATCTACAGAGATCCGTCAGAAAACCTGTGGTCTCCTTTGGCTAGGTAAACACCGGGAGATCTACAGAGATCTGTGGGGGAACCTGTAGTCCCCTTTGGGTATGTACACACCAGGAGATCTTCAGTACACCCAGGAAGATGTACATACCGGGAGATCTACAGAGATCTGTGGGGGAACCTGTGCTCTCCTTCGGCTATGTACACACCGGGAGATCTACAGAGATCTGCTGGGGAACCTGTGGTCACCTTTGGCTATGTACAGACCAGGAGATCTACAGTACACCCAGGGAGATGTACACACCAGGAGATCTACAGAGATCTGTGTAGGAACCTGTGGTTCCCTTTGGCTATGTAAATCCCAGGAGATCTACAGAGATCTCTGTGGAAACCTGTGGTCCCATTTGGCTATGTCCATACCGGCAGATCTACAGAGATCTGTGTGGGCACCTTTGGTCTCCTTTGGCTATGTACACACCGGGAGATCTACAAAGATCTGTGGGGGTTCCTGTGGTCCCCTTTGGCTATGTACACACCAGGAGATCTACAGTACACACTAGAAGATGTACATACTGGGAAATATACAGAGATCTGCAGGGGAGTCTGTGGTCTCCTTTGGCTATGTACACACCAGGAGATCTACAGAGATCTGTGGGAGAACCTGTGGTCCCCTTTGGCTATGTACACACCAGGAGATCTACAGTACACACCAGGAGATGTACATACCGGGAGATCTACATAGATCTATAGGGGAACCTGTTGTCTCCTTTGGCTATGTACACACCAGGAGATCTACAGAGTTCTGTAGGGGAATCTGTGGTCTCCTTTGGCTATTTACACACCAGGAGATCTACAGAGATCTGTGGGAGAACCTGTGGTCCCCTTTGGCTATGTACACACCACGAGATCTACAATACACACCAGGAGATGTACATACCGGGAGATCTACAGAGATCTGTGGGGGAACCTGTGGTCTCCTTTGGCTATGTACACACCAGAAGATATACACTATACTCTGGGAGATGTACACACCGGGAGATTGGCAGAGATCTGCAGGGGAAACTGTAGTCCCCTTTGGGTATGTACACACCAGGAGATCTTCAGTACACCCAGGGAGATGTACATACCGGGAGATCTATAGAGATCTGTGGAGGAACCTGTGGTCCCCCTTGGCTATGTACATACCGGCAGATCTACAGAGATCTGCGGGGGAACCTTTTGTCTCCTTTGGCTATGTACACACCAGAAGATATACAGTACACCCCGGGAGATGTACACACAGGGAGATTGACAGAGATCTGCAGGGGAAACTGTGGTCCCCTTTGGCTATGTACACACCAGGAGATCTACAGTACACCCAGGGAGCTGTACAGACCGGGAGATCTACAGAAATCTGTGCGGGAACCTTTGGTCTCCTTTGGCTATGTACACACCAGGAGATCTACAGTACACCCCAGGAGATGTACACACCAGGAGATCTACAGAGATCTGTGGAGGAATCTGTGGTCCCCGTTGGCTAGGCACATACCAGGAGACCTACAGAAATCTGCAGCAGAACCTGTGGTCCCCTTTGGCTATGTACATACCGGGAGATCAACAGAGATCTGTGGGGGAACCTGTGTTCTCCTTTGGCTATGTACACACTGGGAGATCTACAGAGATCTGCGGGGAACCTTTAGTCCACTTTGGCTATGTACAGACCAGGAGATCTACAGTACACCCAGGGAGATGTACACACCGGGAGATCTACAGAGATCTGTGTAGGAACCTGTGGTTCCCTTTGGCTATGTACATCCAGGGAGATCTACAGAGATCTGTTGGGAAAACTGTGGTCCCCTTTGGCTATGTCCATACCAGCAGATCTAGAGATCTGTGTGGGAACCTTTGGTCTCCTTTGGCTATGTACACACCGGGAGATCTACAGAGATCTGTGGGGATTCCTGTGGTCCCCTTTGGCTATTTACACACCAGGAGATCTACAGTACACACCAGGAGATGTACATACCGGGAGATCTACAGAGATCTGCAGGGGAGTCTGTGGTCTCCTTTTGCTATGTACACACCAGGAGATCTACAATACAAACCAGGAGATGTACATACCGGGAGATCTACAGAGATTTGTGGGGGAACCTGTGGTCTCCTTTGGCTATGTACACACCAGAAGATATACAGTATACCCTGGGAGATGTACACACCGGGAGATTGACAGAGATCTGCAGGGGAAACTGTGGTCCCCTTTGGCTATGTACACTCCAGGAGATCTACAATATACCCTGGGAGATATACACACTGGGAGATCGGCAGAGATCTGTGGGGGAACCTGTGGTCCCCTTTGGCTATGTACATACCGGTAGATCTACAGAGATCTGTGCGGGAACATTTGGTCTCCTTTGGCTATTTACACACCAGGAGATCTACAGAGATCTGTGAGAGAACCTGTGGTCCCCTTTGGCTATATTCACACCAGGAGATCTACAATACACCACACCGGGAGATGTACATACCAGGAGATCTACAGAGATCTGCGGGGGAACCTGTTGTCTCCTTTGGCTATGTACACACCAGAAGATATACAGTACACCCTGGGAGATGTACACACAGGGAGATTGACAGAGATCTGCAGGGGAAACTGTGGTCCCCTTTGGCTATGTACACACCAGGAGATCTAGAGTACACCCAGGGAGATGTACAGACCGGGAGATCTACAGAAATCTGTGCGGGAACATTTGGTCTCCTTTGGCTATGTACACACCAGGAGATCTACAGTACACCCCAGGCAATGTACACACCAGGAGATCTACAGAGATCTGTGGAGGAATCTGTGGTCCCCGTTGGCTAGGCACAAACCAGGAGACCTACAGAAATCTGCGGCAGAACCTGTGGTCCCCTTTGGCTATGTACATACCGGGAGATCTACAGAGATCTGTGGGGGAACCTGTGTTCTCCTTTGGCTATGTACACACCGGGAGATCTACAGAGATCTGCGGGGAACCTTTAGTCCCCTTTGGCTATGTACAGACCAGGAGATCTACAGTACACCCAAGGAGATGTACACACCGGGAGATCTTCAGAGATCTGTGTAGGAACCTGTGGTTCCCTTTGGCTATGTACATCCAGGGAGATCTACAGAGATCTGTTGGGAAACCTGTTGTCCCCTTTGGCTATGTCCATACCAGCAGATCTAGAGATCTGTGTGGGAACCTTTGGTCTCCTTTGGCTATGTACACACCGGGAGATCTACAGAGATCTGTGGGGGTTCCTGTGGTCCCCTTTGGCTATGTACACACCAGGAGATCTACAGTACACACTGGGAGATGTACATACCGGGAGATCTACAGAGATCTGCAGAGGAGTCTGTGGTCTCCTTTTGCTATGTACACACCAGGAGATCTACAGTACACACCAGGAGATGTACATACCGGGAGATCTACATAGATCTATAGGGGAACCTGTTGTCTCCTTTGGCTATGTACACACCAGGAGATCTACAGAGATCTGTAGGGGAATCTGTGGTCTCCTTTGGCTATGTACATACTAGGAGGTCTACAGAGATCTGTGGGAGAACCTGTGGTCCCCTTTAGCTATGTACACACCACGAGATCTACAATACACAACAGGAGATGTACATACCGGGAGATCTATAGAGATCTGTGGGGGAACCTGTGGTCTCCTTTGGCTATGTACACACCAGAAGATATACAGTATACCCTGTGAGATGTACACACCGGGAGATTGACAGAGATCTGCAGGGGAAACTGTAGTCCCCTTTGGCTATGTACACTCCAGGAGATCTACAGTATACCCTGGGAGATATACACACTTGGAGATCGACAGAGATCTGTGCGGGAACCTGTGGTCCCCTTTGGCTATGTACATACCGGTAGATCTACAGAGATCTGTGCGGGAACTTTTGGTCTCCTTTGGCTATGTACACACCAGGAGATCTACAGAGATCTGTGAGAGAACCTGTGGTCCCATTTGGCTATGTTCACACCAGGAGATCTACAATACCCACCGGGAGATGTACATACCGGGAGAACTACAGAGATCTGCGGGGGAACCTGTTGTCTCCTTTGGCTATGTACACACCAGAAGATATACAGTACACCCTGGGAGATGTACAGACAGGGAGATCTACAGAAATCTGTGCGGGAACCTTTGGTCTCCTTTGGCTATGTACACACCAGGAGATCTACAGTACACCCCAGGAGATGTACACACCAGGAGATCTACAGAGATCTGTGGAGGAATCTGTGGTCCCCGTTGGCTAGGCACATACCGGGAGACCTACAGAAATCTGTGGCAGAACCTGTGGTCCCCGTTGGCTATGTACATACCGGGAGATCTACAGAGATCTGCGGGGGAACCTGTGTTCTCCTTTGGCTATGTACACACCGGGAGATCTACAGAGATCTGCGGGGAACCTTTAGTCCCCTTTGGCTATGTACAGACCAGGAGATCTACAGTACACCCAGGGAGATGTACACACCGGGATATCTACAGAGATCTGTGTAGGAACCTGTGGTTCCCTTTGGCTATGTACATGCAGGGAGATCTACAGAGATCTGTTGGGAAACCTGTGGTCCCCTTTGGCTATGTCCATACCAGCAGATCTAGAGATCTGTGTGGGAACCTTTGGTCTCCTTTGGCTATGTACACACCGGGAGATCTACAGAGATCTGTGGGGGTTCCTTTGGTCCCCTTTGCCTATGTACACACCAGGAGATCTACAGTACACACCAGGAGATGTACATACCGGGAGATCTACAGAGATCTGCAGGGGAGTCTGTGGTCTCCTTTTGCTATGTACACACCAGGAGATCTACAGTACACACCAGGAGATGTACATACCGGGAGATCTACATAGATCTATAGGGGTACCTGTTGTCTCCTTTGGCTATGTACACACCAGGAGACATACAGAGATCTGTAGGGGAATCTGTGGTCTCCTTTGGCTATGCACATACCAGGAGATCTACAGAGATATGTGGGAGAACCTGTGGTCCCCTTTGGCTATGTACACATCACGAGATCTACAATACACACCAGGAGATGTACATACCGGGAGATCTACAGAGATCTGTGGGGGAACCTGTGGTCTCCTTTGGCTATGTACACACCAGAAGATATACAGTATACCCTGGGAGATGTACACACCGGGAGATTGACAGAGATCTGCAGGGGAAACTGTGGTCCCCTTTGGCTGTGTACACTCCAGGAGATCTACAGTATACCCTGCGAGATATACACACTGGGAGATCGACAGAGATCTTCAAGGGAACCAATGGACCCCTTTGACTAAGTATACATAAGGAGATCTACAGAACACCCCGGGAGATGAACACACTGGGAGATCTAGAGAGATCTGTGTGGGAACATGTGTTCCCCTTTGGCTATGTACATACCGGGAGACCTACATAGATCTGCAGGGGAACCTGTGTTCTCCTTTGGCTATGTACACACCGGGAGATCTACAGAGATCTGCACGGAACCTTTAGTCCCCTTTGGCTATGTACAGACCAGGAGATCTACAGTACACCCAGGGAGATGTACACACCGGGAGATCTACAGAGATCTGTGTAGGAACCTGTGGTTCCCTTTGGCTATGTACATCCAGGGAGATCTACAGAGATCTGTTGGGAAACCTGTGGTCCCCTTTGGCTATGTCCATACCAGCAGATCTAGCGATCTGTGTGGGAACCTTTGGTCTCCTTTGGCTATGTACACACCGGGAGATCTACAGAGATCTGTGGGGGTTCCTGTTGTCCCCTTTGCCTATGTACACACCAGGAGATCTACAGTACACACCAGGAGATGTACACACTTGGAGATCGACAGAGATCTGTGCGGGAACCTGTGGTCCCCTTTGGCTATGTACATACCGGTAGATCTACAGAGATCTGTGCGGGAACTTTTGGTCTCCTTTGGCTATGTACACACCAGGAGATCTACAGAGATCTGTGAGAGAACCTGTGGTCCCATTTGGCTATGTTCACACCAGGAGATCTACAATACCCACCGGGAGATGTACATACCGGGAGAACTACAGAGATCTGCGGGGGAACCTGTTGTCTCCTTTGGCTATGTACACACCAGAAGATATACAGTACACCCCGGGAGATGTACAGACAGGGAGATCTACAGAAATCTGTGCGGGAACCTTTGGTCTCCTTTGGCTATGTACACACCAGGAGATCTACAGTACACCCCAGGAGATGTACACACCAGGAGATCTACAGAGATCTGTGGAGGAATCTGTGGTCCCCGTTGGCTAGGCACATACCGGGAGACCTACAGAAATCTGCGGCAGAACCTGTGGTCCCCGTTGGCTATGTACATACCGGGAGATCTACAGAGATCTGCGGGGGAACCTGTGTTCTCCTTTGGCTATGTACACACCGGGAGATCTACAGAGATCTCCGGGGAACCTTTAGTCCCCTTTGGCTATGTACAGACCAGGAGATCTACAGTACACCCAGGGAGATGTACACACCGGGATATCTACAGAGATCTGTGTAGGAACCTGTGGTTCCCTTTGGCTATGTACATGCAGGGAGATCTACAGAGATCTGTTGGGAAACCTGTGGTCCCCTTTGGCTATGTCCATACCAGCAGATCTAGAGATCTGTGTGGGAACCTTTGGTCTCCTTTGGCTATGTACACACCGGGAGATCTACAGAGATCTGTGGGGGTTCCTTTGGTCCCCTTTGCCTATGTACACACCAGGAGATCTACAGTACACACCAGGAGATGTACATACCGGGAGATCTACAGAGATCTGCAGGGGAGTCTGTGGTCTCCTTTTGCTATGTACACACCAGGAGATCTACAGTACACACCAGGAGATGTACATACCGGGAGATCTACATAGATCTATAGGGGTACCTGTTGTCTCCTTTGGCTATGTACACACCAGGAGACCTACAGAGATCTGTAGGGGAATCTGTGGTCTCCTTTGGCTATGCACATACCAGGAGATCTACAGAGATCTGTGGGAGAACCTGTGGTCCCCTTTGGCTATGTACACATCACGAGATCTACAATACACACCAGGAGATGTACATACCGGAAGATCTACAGAGATCTGTGGGGGAACCTGTGGTCTCCTTTGGCTATGTACACACCAGAAGATATACAGTATACCCTGGGAGATGTACACACCGGGAGATTGACAGAGATCTGCAGGGGAAACTGTGGTCCCCTTTGGCTGTGTACACTCCAGGAGATCTACAGTATACCCTGCGAGATATACACACTGGGAGATCGACAGAGATCTTCAAGGGAACCAATGGACCCCTTTGACTAAGTATACATGAGGAGATCTACAGAACACCCCGGGAGATGAACACACTGGGAGATCTAGAGAGATCTGTGTGGGAACATGTGTTCCCCTTTGGCTATGTACATACCGGGAGACCTACATAGATCTGCAGGGGAACCTGTGTTCTCCTTTGGCTATGTACACACCGGGAGATCTACAGAGATCTGCACGGAACCTTTAGTCCCCTTTGGCTATGTACAGACCAGGAGATCTACAGTACACCCAGGGAGATGTACACACCGGGAGATCTACAGAGATCTGTGTAGGAACCTGTGGTTCCCTTTGGCTATGTACATCCAGGGAGATCTACAGAGATCTGTTGGGAAACCTGTGGTCCCCTTTGGCTATGTCCATACCAGCAGATCTAGCGATCTGTGTGGGAACCTTTGGTCTCCTTTGGCTATGTACACACCGGGAGATCTACAGAGATCTGTGGGGGTTCCTGTTGTCCCCTTTGCCTATGTACACACCAGGAGATCTACAGTACACACCAGGAGATGTACACACTTGGAGATCGACAGAGATCTGTGCGGGAACCTGTGGTCCCCTTTGGCTATGTACATACCGGTAGATCTACAGAGATCTGTGCGGGAACCTTTGGTCTCCTTTGGCTATGTACACACCAGGAGATCTACAGTACACCCCAGGAGATGTACACACCAGGAGATCTACAGAGATCTGTGGAGGAATCTGTGGTCCCCGTTGGCTAGGCACATACCGGGAGACCTACAGAAATCTGCGGCAGAACCTGTGGTCCCCGTTGGCTATGTACATACCGGGAGATCTACAGAGATCTGCGGGGGAACCTGTGTTCTCCTTTGGCTATGTACACACCGGGAGATCTACAGAGATCTGCGGGGAACCTTTAGTCCCCTTTCGCTATGTACAGACCAGGAGATCTACAGTACACCCAGGGAGATGTACACACCGGGATATCTACAGAGATCTGTGTAGGAACCTGTGGTTCCCTTTGGCTATGTACATGCAGGGAGATCTACAGAGATCTGTTGGGAAACCTGTGGTCCCCGTTGGCTATGTCCATACCAGCAGATCTAGAAATCTGTGTGGGAACCTTTGGTCTCCTTTGGCTATGTACACACCGGGAGATCTACAGAGATCTGTGGGGGTTCCTTTGGTCCCCTTTGACTATGTACACACCAGGAGATCTACAGTACACACCAGGAGATGTACATACCGGGAGATCTACAGAGATCTGCAGGGGAGTATGTGGTCTCCTTTTGCTATGTACACACCAGGAGATCTACAGTACACACCAGGAGATGTACATACCGGGAGATCTACATAGATCTATAGGGGTACCTGTTGTCTCCTTTGGCTATGTACACACCAGGAGACCTACAGAGATCTGTAGGGGAATCTGTGGTCTCCTTTGGCTATGCACATACCAGGAGATCTACAGAGATCTGTGGGAGAACCTGTGGTCCCCTTTGGCTATGTACACATCACGAGATCTACAATACACACCAGGAGATGTACATACCGGGAGATCTACAGAGATCTGTGGGGGAACCTGTGGTCTCCTTTGGCTATGTACACACCAGAAGATATACAGTATACCCTGGGAGATGTACACACCGGGAGATTGACAGAGATCTGCAGGGGAAACTGTGGTCCCCTTTGGCTGTGTACACTCCAGGAGATCTACAGTATACCCTGCGAGATATACACACTGGGAGATCGACAGAGATCTTCAAGGGAACCAGTGGACCCCTTTGACTAAGTATACATGAGGAGATCTACAGAACACCCCGGGAGATGAACACACTGGGAGATCTAGAGAGATCTGTGTGGGAACATGTGTTCCCCTTTGGCTATGTACATACCGGGAGACCTACATAGATCTGCAGGGGAACCTGTGTTCTCCTTTGGCTATGTACACACCGGGAGATCTACAGAGATCTGCAGGGAACCTTTAGTCCCCTTTGGCTATGTACAGACCAGGAGATCTACAGTACACCCAGGGAGATGTACACACCGGGAGATCTGCAGAGATCTGTGTAGGAACCTGTGGTTCCCTTTGGCTATGTACATCCAGGGAGATCTACAGAGATCTGTTGGGAAACCTGTGGTCCCCTTTGGCTATGTCCATACCAGCAGATCTAGCGATCTGTGTGGGAACCTTTGGTCTCCTATGGCTATGTACACACCGGGAGATCTACAGAGATCTGTGGGGGTTCCTGTGGTCCCCTTTGCCTATGTACACACCAGGAGATCTACAGTACACACCAGGAGATGTACATACCGGGAGATCTACAGAGATCTGCAGGGGAGTCTGTGGTCTCCTTTTGCTATGTACACACCAGGAGATCTACAGTACACACCAGGAGATGTACATACCGGGAGATCTACATAGATCTATAGGGGAACCTGTTGTCTCCTTTGGCTATGTACATACCAGGAGACCTACAGAGATCTGTAGGGGAATCTGTGGTCTCCTTTGGCTATGTACATACCAGGAGATCTACAGAGATCTGTGGGAGAACCTGTGGTCCCCTTTGGCTATGTACACATCACGAGATCTACAATACACACCAGGAGATGTACATACCGGGAGATCTACAGAGATCTGTGGGGGAACCTGTGGTCTCCTTTGGCTATGTACACACCAGAAGATATACAGTATACCCTGGGAGATGTACACACCGGGAGATTGACAGAGATCTGCAAGGGAAACTGTGGTCCCCTTTGGCTGTGTACACTCCAGGAGATCTACAGTATACCCTGGGAGATATACACACTGGGAGATCGACAGAGATCTTCAAGGGAACCAGTGGACCCCTTTGACTAAGTATACATAAGGAGATCTACAGAACACCCCGGGAGAAGAACACACTGAGAGATCTAGAGAGATCTGTGTGGGAACATGTGTTCCCCTTTGGCTATGTACATACCGGGAGACCTACATAGATCTGTGGGGGTATCTGTGGGCTCCTTTGGCTAAGTACATACTGGGAGATCTACAGAGATCTGAGGGGGAACCTGTGGTCTCCTTTGGCTATGTAAACACCAGGAGATCTACAGAGATCTGCGGAAGAACCTGTAGTCCCTTTTGGGTATGTACACACCAGGAGATCTTCAGTACACCCAGGGAGATGTACATACCAGGAAATCTATAGAGATCTGTGGAGGAACCTGTGGTCCCCCTTGGCTATGTACATACCGGCAGATCTCCAGAGATCTGTGGGGAAACCTTTGGTCTCCTTTGGCTATGTACACATCAGAAGATATACAGTACATCCCGGGAGATGTACACACCAGGAGATCTACAGACATCTGTGGGGGAACCTATGGTCCCCTTTCGCTATGTGCACACCAGGAGATCTACAGTACACCCCGGAAGATGTACACACTGGGGGATCTACAGAGATCTGCGGTGGAACCTGTGGTCCCCTTTGGCTATGTACACTCCACAAGATCTACAGTACACCCTGGGAGATGTACACACCGGGAGATCAACAGAGATCTGCAGGGGACCCTGTGGTCCCCTTTGGCTAAGTACACACAAGGAGATCTACAGTACACCCCGGGAGATGTACACACTGGAAGATCTACAGAGATCTGTGTGGGAACATGTGTTCCCCTTTGGCTATGTACATATCGGTAGATCTAGAGATCTGTGCAGGAACCTTTGGTCTCCTTTGGCTATGTACACACCGGGAGATATACATACCGGGAGATCTACAGAGATCTGTAAGGGAACCTCTGGTCTCCTTTGGCTATGTACATAGTACGAAATCTACAGAGATCTGTGAGGGAACCTGTGGTCCCCTTTGCTATGTATAAACTGGGAGATCTACAGAGATCTGTAGCGGAACGTCTGGTTCCCTTTGGCTATGTACATACCGGGAGATTTACAGAGATCTGTGGGGGAACCTGTGGTTTCCTTTGGCTATGTAAACACTGGGGGATCTACAGAGATATGCGGGGGAACCTGTGGTCACCTTTGGGTATGTACACACCAGGAGATCTACAGTACACCCAGGGAGATGTACACACCGGGATATGTACAGAGATTTGTGGAGGAACCTGTGTTCCCCTTTGGCAGATCTACAGAGATCTGTGGGGAACTTTGGTCTCCTTTGGCTATGTATACACAAGGAGATCTACAGTGATCTTCAGGGGAACCTGTGGTCCCCTTTGGCTATGTACACACCAGGAGAACTACAGTACACACCGGGAGATGTACATACAGGGTGATCCACAGAGATCTGTAGGGGAACTTGTGGTCCCCTTTGTCTATGTACACACCAGGAGATCTATAGTATACACTGGGAGATGTACATACTGGGAGATCTACAGAGATCTGTAGGGGAACCTGTGGTCTCCTTTTGGGTATGTACACACCAGGAGATCTACAGTACACTCCGGGAGATGTACCTACTAGGAGATCTACAGAGATCTGTGGGGGAACATGTGGTCCCCTTTGGCTATGTACACACCAGGAAATCTAAAGTACACACCAGGAGATGTACACACTTGGAGATCTACAGAGATCTGTGGGGGAACCTGTGGTCCCCTTTGGCTATGTACATACCGGCAGATCTACAGAGATCTGTGTGGGAACTTTTGGTCTCCTTTGGCTATGTACACACCAGGAGATCTACAGAGATCTGTGAGAGAACCTGTGGTCCCCTTTTGCTATGTTCACACCAGGAGATCTACAATACACACCGGGAGATGTACATACTGGGAGATCTACAGAGATCTGCATGGGAACCTGTTATCTCATTTGGCTATGTACACACCAGAAGATATACAGTACACCCCGGGAGATGTACACACCGGGAGATTGACAGAGATCTGCAGGGGAAACTGTGGTCCCCTTTGGCTATGTACGCACCAGAAGATCTACAGTACACCGAGGGAGATGTACACACTGGGAGATCTACAGAGATCTGTGCGGGAACCTTTGGTCTCCTTTGGCTATGTACACACCGGTAGATCTACAGAAATCTGTGGGGAAACCTGTGGTCCCCTTTGGCTATGTACACACCAGGAGATCTGCAGTACACCCCAGGAGATGTACACACCAGGAGATCTACAGAGATCTGTGGAGGAATCTCTGGTCCCCATTGGCTAGGCACATACCAGGAGACCTACAGAAATCTGCGGCAGAACCTGTGGTCCCCTTTGGCTATGTACATACCGGGAGATCTACAGAGATCTGTGAGGGAACCTGTGCTCTCCTTTGGCTATCTACACACAGTGGGAGATCTACAGAGATCTGCGGGGAACCTGTGGTCCCCTTTGGCTATGTACAGACCAGGAGATCTACAGTAGACCCAGGGAGATGTACACACCGGGAGATCTACAGAGATCTGTGTAGGAACCTGTGGTTCCCTTTGGCTATGTACATCCCAGGAGATCTACAGAGATCTGTTGGGAAACCTGTGGTCCCCTTTGGCTATGTCCATACCAGCAGACCTAGAGATCTGTGCAGGAACCTTTGGTCTCCTTTGGCTATGTACACACCGGGAGATCTACAGAGATCCGTGGGGGTTCCTGTGGTCCCCTTTGGGTATGTACACACCAGGAGATCTACAGTACACACCAGGAGATGTACATACCGGGAGATCTACAGAGATCTGCAGGGGAGTCTGTGGCCTCCTTTGGCTATGTACACACCAGGAGATCTACAGAGATCTGTGGGAGAACCTGTGGTCCCCTTTGGCTATGTACACACCAGGAGATCTACAATACACACCAGGAGATGTACATACCGGGAGATCTACAGAGATCTATAGGGGAACCTGTTGTCTCCTTTGGCTATGTACACACCAGGAGATCTACAATACACACCAGGAGATGTACATACCTGGAGATCTACAGAGATCTGTGGGGGAACCTGTGGTCTCCTTTGGCTATGTACACACCAGAAGATATACAGTATACCCTAGGATATGTACACACCGGGAGATTGACAGAGATCTGCAGGGGAAACTGTGGTCCCCTTTGGCTATGTACACACCAGGAGATCTACAGTACACCCTGGGAGATATACACATCGGGAGATCGACAGAGATTTGCAAGGGAACCAGTGGACCCCTTTGACTAAGTATACACAAGAAGATCTACAGTACACCACGGGAGATGAACACACTGGGAGATCTACAGAGATCTGTGTGGGAACATGTGTTCCCCTTTGGCTATGTGCATACCGGGAGACCTACATATATCTGTGGGGGTATCTGTGGGCTCCTTTGGCTAAGTACATATTGGGAGATCTACAGAGATCTGAGGGGGAACCTGTGGTCTCCTTTGGCTATGTAAACACCAGGAGATCTACAGAGATCTGCGGAAAACCCTGTAGTCCCCTTTGGGTATGTACACACCAGGAGATCTTCAATACACCCAGGGAGATGTACATACTGGGATATCTATAGAGATCCGTGGAGGTACCTGTGGTCCCCTTCGGCTATGTACATACCGGCAGATCTATAGAGATCTGTGGGGGAGCCTTTGGTCTCCTTTGGCTATGTACACACCAGAAGATATACAGTACATCCCGGGAAATGTACACACCAGGAGATCTACAGACATCTGTGGGGGAACCTATGGTCCCCTTTCGCTATGTACACACCAGGAGATCTACAGTACACCCCGGAAGATGTACAAACTGGGAGATCTACAGAGATCTGCGGTGGAACCTGTGGTCCCCTTTGGCTATGTACACACCAGGAGATCTACAGTACACCCTGGGAGATGTACACACCGGGAGATCGACAGAGATCTGCAAGGGACCCTGTGGTCCCCTTTGGCTAAGTACACACAAAGAGATCTACAGTACACCCTGGGAGATGTACACACTGAAATATCTACAGAGATCTGTGTGGGAACATGTGTTCCCCTTTGGCTATGTACATATCGGGAGACCTACAGAGATCTGTGGGGGAGCCTGTTGTCCCCTTTGACTATGTACATACCAGGAGATCTACAGAGATCTGTGTGGGAACATGTGTTCCCCTTTGGCTATGTACATACCGGGAGACCTACAGAGATCTGTGGGGGAACCTTTGGTCTCCTTTGGCTATGTATATACCGGAACATCTACAGCGATCTGCGGGGGAACCTGTGGTCCCCTTTGACTATGTACACACCAGGAGAACTACAGTACACACTGGGAGATATACATACCGGGAGATCTACAGAGATTTGTAGGGGAACCTGTGGTCTCCTTTGCCTATGTACATAGTAAGAAATCTACAGAGATCTGTGAGGGAACCTGTGGTCCCCTTTGCTATGTATAAACTGGGAGATCTATAGAGATCTGTAGGGGAACGTCTGGTCCCCTTTGGCTATGTACATATTGGGAGACCTACAGAGATCTGTGAGGGTACCTGTGGTCCCCTGTAGCTATGTACATACTGGCAGATCTACAGAGATCTGTGGGGAACTTTGGTCTCCTTTGGCTATGTATACACCAGGAGATCTGCAGCGATCTGCAGGGGAACCTGTGGTCCCCTTTGGCTATGTACACACCAGGAGAACTACAGTACACACCGGAGATGTACATACTGGGTGATCCACAGAGATCTGTAGGAGAACTTGTGGTCCCATTTGGCTATGTACACACCAGGAGATCTACAGTACACACTGGGCGATGTACATACTGGCAGATCTACAGAGATCTGTAGGGGAACCTGTGGTCTCCTTTTGGGTATGTACACACCAGGAGATCTACAGTACACACCGGGAGATGTACCTTCTAGGAGATCTACAGAGATCTGTGGGGGAACATGTGGTCCCCTTTGGCTATGTACACACCAGGAGATCTAAAGTACACACCAGGAGATGTACACACTGGGAGATCTACAGAGACCTGTGCGGGAACCTGTGGTCCCCTTTGGCTATGTACATCCCGGCAGATCTACAGAGATCTGTGCGGGAACTTTTGGTCTCCTTTGGCTATGTACACACCAGGAGATCTACAGAGATCTGTGAGAGAACCTGTGGTCCCCTTTGGCTATGTTCACACCAGGAGATCTACAATACACACCGGGAGTTGTACATACCGGGAGATCTACAGAGATCTGCGGGGGAACCTGTTGTTTCCTTTGGCTATGTACACACCAGAAGATATACAGTACACCCCGGGATATGTACACACCGGGAGATTGACAGAGATCTGCAGGGGAAACTGTGGTCCCCTTTGGCTATGTACACACCAGGAGATCTACAGTACACCCAGGGAGATGTACACACCGGGCGACCTACAGAGATCTGTGCGGGAACCTTTGGTCTCCTTTGGCTATGTACACTCCGGTAGATCTACAGAGATCTGTGGGGGAACCTGGGGTCCCCTTTGGCTATGTACACACCCGGAGATCTACAGTACACCCCAGGAGATGTACACACCAGGAGATCTACAGAGATCTGTGGAGGAATCTGTGGTCCCCGTTGGCTAGGCACATACCGGGAGACCTACAGAAATCTGTGGCAGAACCTGTGGTCCCCTTTGGCTATGTACATACCGGGAGATCTACAGAGATCTGTGGGGGAACCTGTGGTCTCCTTTGGCTATGTACACACCAGGAGATCTACAGAGATCTGCCGGGAACCTGTGGTCCCCTTTGGCTATGTACAGACCAGGAGATCTACAGTACACCCAGGGAGATTAACACACCGGGAGATCTACAGAGATCTGTGTAGGAACCTGTGGTTCCCTTCGGCTATGTTCATCCTGGGAGATCTACAGAGATCTGTTGGGAAACCTGTGGTCCCCTTTGGCTATGTCCATACCGGCAGATCCAGAGATCTGTGCCAGAACCTTTGGTCTCCTTTGGCTATGTACACACCAGGAAATCTACAGTACACACCAGGAGATGTACATATGGGGAGATCTACAGAGATCTGCAGGGGAGTCTGTGGTCTTCTTTGGCTATGTACACACCAGGAGATCTACAGAGATCTGTGGGAGAACCTGTGGTCCCCTTTGGCTATGTACACACTAGGAGATCTACTGTACACACCAGGAGATGTACATACCGGGAGATCTGCATAGATCTATAGGGGAACCTGTGGTCCCCTTTGGCTATGTACACACCAGGAGATCTAAAGTACACACCAGGCGATGTACACACTGGGAGATCTACAGAGACCTGTGGGGGAACCTGTGGTCCCCTTTGGCTATGTACATCCCGGCAGATCTACAGAGATCTGTGCGGGAACTTTTTGTCTCCTTTGGCTATGTACACACCAGGAGATCTACAGAGATCTGTGAGAGAACCTGTGGTCCCCTTTGGCTATGTTCACACCAGGAGATCTACAATACAACCCGGGAGATGTACATACCGGGAGATCTACAGAGATCTGCGGGGGAACCTGTTGTTTCCTTTGGCTATGTACACACCAGAAGATATACAGTACATCCCGGGAGATGTACACACCGGGAGATTGACAGAGATCTGCAGGGGAAACTGTGGTCCCCTTTGGCTATGTACACACCAGGAGATATACAGTACACCCAGGGAGATGTACACACCGGGCGACCTACAGAGATCTGTGCGGTAACCTTTGGTCTCCTTTGGCTATGTACACTCCGGTAGATCTACAGAGATCTGTGGGGGAACCTGTGGTCCCCTTTGGCTATGTACACACCCGGAGATCTACAGTACACCCCAGGAGATGTACACACCAGGAGATCTACAGAGATCTGTGGAGGAATCTGTGGTCCCCGTTGGCTAGGCACATACCGGGAGACCTACAGAAATCTGTGGCAGAACCTGTGGTCCCCTTTGGCGATGTACATACCGGGAGATCTACAGAGATCTGTGGGGGAACCTGTGGTCTCCTTTGGCTATGTACACACCAGGAGATCTACAGAGATCTGCCGGGAACCTGTGGTCCCCTTTGGCTATGTACAGACCAGGAGATCTACAGTACACCCAGGGAGATTAACACACCGGGAGATCTACAGAGATCTGTGTAGGAACCTGTGGTTCCCTTCGGCTATGTTCATCCTGGGAGATCTACAGAGATCTGTTGGGAAACCTGTGGTCCCCTTTGGCTATGTCCATACCGGCAGATCCAGAGATCTGTGCCAGAACCTTTGGTCTCCTTTGGCTATGTACACACCAGGAAATCTACAGTACACACCAGGAGATGTACATAAGGGGAGATCTACAGAGATCTGCAGGGGAGTCTGTGGTCTTCTTTGGCTATGTACACACCAGGAGATCTACAGAGATCTGTGGGAGAACCTGTGGTCCCCTTTGGCTATGTACACACTAGGAGATCTACTGTACACACCAGGAGATGTACATACCGGGAGATCTGCATAGATCTATAGGGGAACCTGTGGTCCCCTTTGGCTATGTACACACCAGGAGATCTAAAGTACACACCAGGCGATGTACACACTGGGAGATCTACAGAGACCTGTGGGGGAACCTGTGGTCCCCTTTGGCTATGTAGATCCCGGCAGATCTACAGAGATCTGTGCGGGAACTTTTGGTCTCCTTTGGCTATGTACACACCAGGAGATCTACAGAGATCTGTGAGAGAACCTGTGGTCCCCTTTGGCTATGTTCACACCAGGAGATCTACAATACACACCGGGAGATGTACATACCGGGAGATCTACAGAGATCTGCGGGGGAACCTGTTGTTTCCTTTGGCTATGTACACACCAGAAGATATACAGTACACCCCGGGAGATGTACACACCGGGAGATTGACAGAGATCTGCAGGGGAAACTGTGGTCCCCCTTGGCTATGTACACACCAGGAGATCTACAGTACACCCAGGGAGATGTACACACCGGGCGACTTACAGAGATCTGTGCGGGAACCTTTGGTCTCCTTTGGCTATGTACACTCCGGTAGATCTACAGAGATCTGTGGGGGAACCTGTGGTCCCCTTTGGCTATGTACACACCCGGAGATCTACAGTACACCCCAGGAGATGTACACACCAGGAGATCTACAGAGATCTGTGGAGGAATCTGTGGTCCCCGTTGGCTAGGCACATACCGGGAGACCTACAGAAATCTGTGGCAGAACCTGTGGTCCCCTTTGGCTATGTACATACCGGGAGATCTACAGAGATCTGTGGGGGAACCTGTGGTCTCCTTTGGCTATGTACACACCAGGAGATCTACAGAGATCTGCCGGGAACCTGTGGTCCCCTTTGGCTATGTACAGACCAGGAGATCTACAGTACACCCAGGGAGATTAACACACCGGGAGATCTACAGAGATCTGTGTAGGAACCTGTGGTTCCCTTCGGCTATGTTCATCCTGGGAGATCTACAGAGATCTGTTGGGAAACCTGTGGTCCCCTTTGGCTATGTCCATACCGGCAGATCCAGAGATCTGTGCCAGAACCTTTGGTCTCCTTTGGCTATGTACACACCAGGAAATCTACAGTACACACCAGGAGATGTACATAAGGGGAGATCTACAGAGATCTGCAGGGGAGTCTGTGGTCTTCTTTGGCTATGTACACACCAGGAGATCTACAGAGATCTGTGGGAGAACCTGTGGTCCCCTTTGGCTATGTACACACTAGGAGATCTACTGTACACACCAGGAGATGTACATACCGGGAGATCTGCATGGATCTATAGGGGAACCTGTTGTCTCCTTTGGCTATGTACACACCAGGAGATCTACAGAGATCTGTAGTGGAGTCTGTGGTCTCCTTTGGCTATGTACACACCAGGAGATCTACAGAGATCTGTGGGAGAACCTGTGGTCCCCTTTGGCTATGTACACACCAGGAGATCTACAATACACACCAGGAGATGTACATACCAGGAGATCTAGAAAGATCTCTGGGGGAACCTGTGGTCTCCTTTGGCTATGTACACATCAGAAGAGATACAGTATACCCTGGGAGATGTACACACAAGGAGATTGACAGAGATCTGTATGGGAAACTGTGGTCCCCTTTGGCTATGTACACACAAGGAGATCTACAGTACACCCCAGGAGATGAACACACTGGGAGATCTAAAGAGATCTGTGTGGGAACATGTGTTCCCCTTTGGCTATGTACATACCGGGAGACCTACATAGATCTGTGGGTGTATCTGTGGGCTCCTTTGGCTAAGTACATACCGGGAGATATACAGAGATCTGAGGGGGAACCTGTGGTTTCCTTTGCTATGTAAACACCAGGAGATCTACAGAGATCTGCGGAATAACCTGTAGCCCCCTTTGGGTATGTAGACACTAGGAGAACTACAGTACACACCGGGAGAAATACATACTGGGAGATCTACAGAGATCTGTAGGGGAACCTGTGGTCTCCTTTGGCTATGTATACAGCAAGAAATCTACAGACATCTGTGAGGGAACCTGTGGTCCCCTTTGCTATGTATATACTGGGAGATCTACAGAGATCTGTGGGGGAACGTCTGGTCCCCTTTGGCTATGTACATAATGGGATACCTACAGAGATATGTGCGGGTACCTGAGGTCCCCTTTGGCTATGTACATACTGGGAGATCTACAGAGATCTGTGGGGAACCTGTGGTCTCCTTTGGCTATGTAAACACTGGGACATCTACAGAGATCTGTGGGGGAACCTGTGGTCACCTTTGGGTATGTACACACCAGGAGATCTACACTACACCCAGGGAGATGTACACACCGGGAGATCTACAGAGATCTGTGGAGGAACCTGTGGTCCCCTTTGGCTATGTACATACCGGCAGATCTACAGAGATCTGTGGGGAACCTTTGGTTTCCTTTGGCTATGTATACACCAGGAGATCTAAAGCGACCTGTGGGGGAACCTGTGGTGCCCTTTGGCTATGTACATACCAGGAGATCTACAGTACACACCAGGAGATGTACGTACGGGGAGATCTACAGAGATATGTAGTGGAACCTGTGGTCTCATTTTGGGTATGTACACACCAGGAGATCTACAGTACACACTGGGAGATGTACCTACTCGGAGATCTACAGAGATCTGTGGGGGAACATGTGGTCCCCTTTGGCTAAGTACACACCAGGAGTTCTACAGTATACCCTGGGAGATGGACACACTGGGATATCTACAAAGATCTTTGGGGGAACATGTGGTCCCCTTTGGCTATGTACACACAAGGAGATCTACAGTACACCCCGGGAGATATACACACCAAGAGATCGACAGAGATCTGCAGGGGAACCTGTGGTCCCCTTTGGCTAAGTACACACCAGGAGTTCTACAGTATACTCAAGGAGATCGAATCACTGGGAGATCTACAGCAATCTGCGGGGGAACCTGTGGTCCCCTTTGGCTATGTACACACAAGGAGATCTACAGTACAGCAGTATAGGTTTGTAATTTTGGCAGGTACATTCTTTATTTTCGTGTTGTACACCATGTAAAATTTCATTTGTTACTTCTTCAAAAATGGTGCGCTGGTATTTGTTAAGTTTTGATGTACAGTTAAGTCTTCTGTATCTTCTTCATAGTGACACATCATGTTTTCTACTTCTGTCATAGCTAATTCTGCCTGACTGCTATTAGTGGCTGTCCTAGTGGTTCTTGGCTTCCTGTTACAGAAGGTTGACTACTGTCGGAAGTGTCCTTATCTTGTTGGGCCTGGAGTTCTTCTTCGTGTTGCTGATCATTGTGCAACATTGTTTTGTACTGCGTAAAATTAACATCAGTGATAGTGCTTTCATTTGCTTTGAAAGCGTCTTCATAGCAGTCATAGTTATCTAGTTTCTCTTCTCCTTTTCTCCATGGTTTAAAAAGTTGTAGCAGGGACATGTAACATAGTTTTTTCTGTTGAGGAGTTTTTAATGACAATTTGACATGATTAATTAAGCTTGTTTGGTAAGTTTCACTAAGCTGCCTTCACAATCTGTCACTCTATATCTACCTTCGTTTTCATCGGGTTTTATATTATTTTTGTATGCAAAGTTTTGGGCTATGTGGTATAGACACATGGTTTCCAAAGTGGCACTCCGGTTTGGGTAGTATGTGTCTAGGAAAATGTTTTTCAAAATGTCTTCGCTGTTGGGATCATTTTTGGCTATTGTTTCTATGTCCTCATATGATTTGAGAACTCTTTTTCTAGATTTAGCAGGACCAAGACGTAACCATACTATATTTTCTGATTTTCCATACAAAGCAGTACCGGTTAAACAATCTGCAGCTTCATAGACACCACATTCTCTATGAGAGAGCATTTTTATGCCTAAGCTGTACAATTTCTGAGATAGTGATTTGTCTGATGATAGGTCATTTCAGAGGTATTGAAGCTCTGTTTTTTTTTGGCTTTTGTTAAGTAGACTGTAACATATTGTGCAACTGCAGTGGAATTGTCTGCAATGTTTGCATTCCATAAGAGGGCAATGATTGCATTGTAATCATTGATATATTTTGATTCTTCTGTTCTTTTTATGTAATACATGTTCT